>NC_141874.1:50274241-50577271 GCF_056163025.1 Triticum urartu | reverse complement strand
TCAATAGCAACATCCTCGGCAAAATCGCTAAATATGTCAACAATCTGCCAGGATCATTTTATAGCAAAATTAGAGCTCGATTGACTCAAGCTAGGGTGCTCCATAAATGCGAACAAAGACATGGATGGATAGAGCACCACAATGTTAACAAAACATCCTTACTGATCATTCTCAAAAGAAGCACGGATCACTAGGAAACAACATGAACATATGGCATAACAACAAAATCAGGACAAGGACTTAGCGAAATTCTAAGTCCCTGAAATCAGCATTACCGATTACACTACTTTGCAAGCTTGTGCTAGTGACCACAAATATCACAAAAATGTTGGGGAACGTAGCAGAAATTTAAAATTTCCTACGCATCACCAAGATCAATCTATGGAGTAATCTAGCAACGAGGGGAAGGGGAGTGCATCTACATACCCTTGTAGATCGCTAAGCGGAAGCGTTGCAAGAACGCGGATGAAGGAGTCGTACTCGCAGTGATACAGATCGCGGTTGATTCCGATCTAAGCGCCGAACAACGGCGCCTCCGCGTTCAACACACGTGCAGCCCGGTGACGTCTCCCACGCCTTGATCCGGCAAGGGGAGAAGGAGAGGTTGGGGAAGACTCCATCTAGTAGCAGCACGACGGCGTGGTGGTGGTGGAGGAGCGCGGAACTCCAGCCGGGCTTCGCCAAGCACTACGAGAGATGAGGAGGGAGAGAGGTAGGGCTGTGCCAACAGGGGAAGAACTTCGTGTGTTGGGCTGCCCCTTTGCCTCCACTATATATAGGGGGGGAGGGAGGGCTGCGCCCCCACCTAGGGTTTCCACGCTAGGGGTGGCGGCAGCCCCAATCCCCATCTGGGGTGGCGGCCAAGTGGGGGGAGAGGGAGGCGCACCAGGCACGGGCGTTAGGGCCCATCTGCCCTTAGGGTTTGCCCCCTCTTCTCTCTAGGCGCACGGGCCTTGGTGGGGAGGCGCCCCAGCCCACCTAGGGGCTGGTCCCTTCTCACACTTGGCCCATGTATGCCTCCGGGGCCCGTGGCCCCTCCCGGTGGACCCCCGGACCCCTCCGGTGGTCCCGGTACACTACCGGTGATGCCCGGAACACTTCCGGTGGCCAAAACCATACTTCCTATATATCAATATTTACCTCCGGACCATTCCGGAACTCCTCGTGACGTCCGGGATCTCATACGGGACTCCGAACAACCTTTGGTAACCGCGTACATACTTTCCCTATAACCCTAGCGTCATCGAACCTTAAGTGTGTAGACCCTATGTGTTCGGGAGTCATGCAGACATGGCCGAGACAACTCTCTGGTCAATAACCAACAGCGGGATCTGGATACCCATGTTGGCTCCCACATGCTCCACGATGATCTCATCGGATCAACCACGATGTCAAGGATTCAATCAATCCCGTATACAATTCCCTTTGTCTATCGGTACAATACTTGCCCGAGATTCGATTGTCGGTATCCCGATACCTTGTTCAATCTCGTTACCGGCAAGTCTCTTTACTCGTTCCGTAACACATCATCCTGTGATCAACTCCTTGATCACATTGTGCACATTATGACGATGTCCTACCGAGTGGGCCCAGAGATACCTCTCCATTACACGGAGTGACAAATCCCAGTCTCGATTCGTGCCAACCCAACAGACACTTTCGGAGATACCCGTAGTGCACCTTTATAGCCACCCAGTTACGTTGTGACGTTTGGCACACCCAAAGCACTCCTACGGTATCCGGGAGTTGCACAATCTCATGGTCTAAGGAAATGATACTTGACATTAGAAAAGCTTTAGCATACGAACTACACGATCTTGTGCTAGGCTTAGGATTGGGTCTTGTCCATCACATCATTCTCCTAATGATGTGATCCCGTTATCAACGACACCCAATGTCCATGGTCAGGAAATCGTAACCATCTATTGATCAATGAGCTAGTCAACTAGAGGCTTACTAGGGACATGGTGTTGTCTATGTATCCACACATGTATCTGAGTTTCCTATCAATACAATTCTAGCATGGATAATAAACGATTATCATGAACAATGAAATATAATAATAACTAATTTATTATTTCCTCTAGGGCATATTTCCAACAGTCTCCCACTTGCACTAGAGCCAATAATCTAGTTCACATCGCCATGTGATTAACACTCACAGGTCACATCGCCATGTGACCAACATCCAAAGAGTTTACTAGAGTCACTAATCTAGTTCACATCACTATGTGATTAACACTCAATGAGTTCTGGGTTTGATCATGTTATGCTTGTGAGAGAGGTTGTAGTCAACGGGTCTGCAATATTCAGATCCCTATGTATTTCGCAAAACCTTATGTCATATCGTAGATGCTGCTACCACGTTCCACTTGGAGCTATTCCAAATTGTTGCTCCATTATACGTATCCGGTATCTCTACTCAGAGCTATCCGGATAGGTGTTAAGCTTGCATCGACGTAACTCTTTACGTCGAACTCTTCATCACCTCCATATCCGAGAAACATTTCCTTATTCCTCTAAGGATAATTTTGACCGCTATCTGGTGATCTACTCCTAGATCACCTTTGTACCCTCTTGCCAGACATGTGGCAAGGCACACATCTGGTGCGGTACTCAGCATGGCATACCGTATAGAGCCTATGACAAAAGCCTAGGGGACGACCTTTGTCCTTCCTCTTTCTTCTGCCGTGGTCAATCTCTGAGTCTTACTCAACTTCACACCTTACAACTCAGGTAAGAACCCCTTCTTTGACTGATCTATTTTGAACTCCTTCAAAAACATGTCAAGGTGTGCGTTCTTTGAAAGTATCATCAGGCGTCTTGATCTATCTCTATAGATCTTGATGCCCAATATGTAAGCAGCTTTATCGAGGTCTTCCTTTGAAAATCACTCTTCAAACAACCGTTTATGCTTTCCAGAAATTCTACATTATTTCGGATCAACTATATGTCATCCACATATACTTATCAGAAATGTTGTAGTGCTCCAACTCACTTTCTTGTAAATACAAATTTCTAGCAAACATTGTATAAACCTACAAGCTTTGATCACTCCATCAAAGCATGTATTTTGACTCCGAGATGCTAGCTCTAGTCCATAGAAGGATTGCTGGAGCTAGCATACCTTTTAGCATCCTTAGGATCGACAAAACCTTTTATTGTATCACATACAACCTTTTCTTACGAAAACTGGTAAGAAAACTTGTTTTGACATCCATCTGTCAGATTTCATAATCAAAAAATACAGCTAATGCTAACATGATTCCGACGGACTTAAGCATCGCTACGGGTGAGAAATTATCATCGTAGTCAACTCCTTGAACTTGTGAAAAGACTCTTTCCCACAAGTCGACCTTCATAGACGGTAACATTACCGCCCATGTCTGTCTTCTTAAAGATCCATTTATCTCAATGGCTTGCCGATCATCGAGCAAGTCCACCAAAGTCCATACTTTGTTCTGATACATGGATCCTATCTCGGATTTCATGGCTTCTAACCATTTTTCGGAATACGGGCCCACCATCGCTTCTCCATAGCTCGTAGGTTCATTGTTGTCTAACAACATGATATCTAAGACAGGATTATCGTACCACTCAAGAGTAGTACATATCCTTGTCGACCTATGAGGTTCGATAGCAACTTGATCCGAAGCTTCATGATCACTATCATTAACTTCCTCTTCAATAGACGTAGGCGCCACAGAAAACATCTTTCTGTGTTGCATCACTCTCTGGTTGAAGTAAAGTTTCGACAACCTCATCAAGTTCTATCTTCCTCCCACTCAATTCTTTCGAGAGAAACTCCTTCTCGAGAAAGGACCCGTTCTTAGCGACAAACAATTTGCCCTCGGATCTGAGATAGAAGGTATACCCAACTGTCACCTTTGGGTATCCTATGAAGATGTGTTTGTCCGCTTTTGGGTTTGAGCTTCTCCGGCTGAAGCATTAAGCATCGCAGCCCCAAACATTAAGAAACGACATCTTTGGTTTCTTGCCAAACCAATGTTCGACGTCGTCTCAACGGACTTAGATGGTGCCCTATCTAAAGTGAATGCAGCTGTCTCTAACGCATAACCTCAAAATGAAAACGGTAGATCGACAAGAGACATCATAGATCGCACCATATCTCATAGGGTTCGATTACGACGTCCGGACACACCATTACCCTGTGGTGTTCTAGGTGGCTTCAACTGTGAAACAATTCCACAATGTCTTAAGTGTTTGCCAAACTCATAACTCAGAAATTCTCATTGATCAGATCATAGGAATTTGATCTTCTTGTTATGATGATTCTTAACTTCACTTTGAAACCGCTTGAACTTTTCAAACGTTTCAGACTTGTGCTTCATTAAGTAAATATACCTATATCTACTCAAATTGTCAGTGAAGATGAGAAAATAGCGATATCCGCCGCACGCTTCAATTTCTCATTGGATCACACGCATCAGCATGTATGATTTCCAACAAGTCACTTGCCCGTTTCATTGTACCTGAAAACGGGGTCTTAGTCATCCTGCCCATGAGGCATGGCTCGCATGTGTCAAGCGATTCAAAATCAAGTGACTCCAAACATCCATCGACATGGAGTTTCTTCATGCATCTTACGCCAATATGACCTAAGCGGCAGTGCCACAAGAAAGTGGTACTATCATTATTAACTCTACATCTTTTGGCGTGAACATGTGTATTACCACGACCGAGATTCAATGAACCATTCACATAGGGTGCATGACCATGAAAGGTATTATTCATGTAAATAGAATAACCATTATTCTCTAACTTAAATGAATAACCGTATTGCAATGAACATGATCTAATCATATTCATGCTCAACGTAGACACCTGATAACATTTATCTAGGTTCAATACTAATCCCGAAGGCAGATGGAGCATGTGATGGTGATCTCATCAACTTTGGAAATAGTTCCAACACACATCGTCACCTCGCCCTTAGCCAGTCTCCGTTTAGTCAGTAGCTTTTGCTTCAAGTCACCAATAATAGTAACTGAACTAGTATCCAATACCCAGGTGCTACCAGGAGTACTAGTGAGGTACACATTAATAACACGTATATACTTTGTTGAAGTTGCCAGCCTTCTTATCTACCATGCATTTGGGGTAATTCCGCTACCAGTGACCGTTCCCCTTACAATAGAAGCACTCAGTGGGTTCAACCTTGGGTTCCTTCACTGGAGCGGCAACTGGTTTGCCATCCATGAAGTTTCCCTTCTAGCCCTTGCCCTTCTTGAAACCAGTGGTCTTGTTAAACCATCAACACTTGATGCTCCTTCTTGATTTCTACCTTTTGCGGTCTTAAGCACCGCAAATAGCTCCGGAATCAACTTCATCCCTTGCATGTCATAGTTCATCACGAAGATCTAGTAGCTTAGTGATAGTGGCTAGAGAACTCTATCAATCACTATCTTATCTGGAAGTTTAACTCCCACTTGATTTAAGTGATTGTAGCACCCAGACATTCTGAGCACATGCTCACTAGTTGAGCTATTCTCCTCCATCTTGTTGGCAAAAGAACTTATCAGAGGTCTCATACCTCTCAACACGGTCATGAGCCTGAAATCCCAATTTCAGCTCTTGGAACATCTCATATGTCTTATGGCGTTCAAAAACGTCATTGGAATCCCGATTCTAAGCCGTGAAGTATGGTGCACTAAACTATCAAGTAGTCATCAGGATGTGTCTGTCAGGTGTTCACAACATCCAGAGACGACGTTGTAGGGGTTTGCACATCGAGCGGTGCATCAAAGACGTAAGCCTTCTGTGTAGCAGTGAGGACACTCCTCGGACTACAGACCCAGTCTGCATCATTGCTTACAATATCTTTCAACTTGGTCTTTCTCTAGGAACGTATTGAAATAGGGAGCTACAACGTGAGCTATTTATCTACAACATATTTGCAAAGACAATTTAGACTATGTTCATGATAATTAAGTTCATCTAATCAAATTATTTAATGAACTCCCACTCCGATAGACATCCCTCTAGTCGTCTAAGTGAAACATGATCCGAGTCAACTAGGCCGTGTCCGATCATCACGTGAGACGGACTAGTCAACATCGGTGAACATCTTCATGTTGATCGTATCTTCTATACGACTCATGCTCGACCTTTCGGTCTTCCGTGTTCCGAGGCCATGTCTGTAGATGCTAGGCTCGTCAAGTCAACCTAAGTGTATTGCGTGTGTAAATCTAGCTTACACCCATTGTATTCGAACGTTAGAATCTATCACACCCGATCATCACGTGGTGCTTCGAAACAACGAAACTTTGCAACGGTGCACAGTTAGGGGGAACACTTTCTTGAAATTATTGCGAGGGATCATCTTATTTAAGCTACCGTCGTTCTAAGCAAATAAGATGAAAAACATGATAAACATCACATGCAATCAAATAGTGACATGATATGGCCAATATCATTTTGCTCCTTTTGATCTCCATCTTCGGGGCTCCATGATCATCGTTGTCACCGGCATGACACCATGATCTCCATCATCGTGTCTTCTTGAAGTTGTCTCGTCATCTATTACTTCTACTACTATGGCTAATGCTTTAGCAATAAAGTAAAGTAATTACATGACGTTTATGTTGACACGCAGGTCATAAATAAATTAAGACAACTCCTATGGCTCCTGCCGGTTGTCATACTCATCGACATGCAAGTCGTGATTCCTATTACAAGAACATGATCAATCTCATATATCACATATATCATTCATCACATCCTTTTGGCCATATCACATCACAAGGCATATGCTGCAAAAACAAGTTAGACGTCCTCTAATTGTTGTTGCAAGTTTTTACGTGGCTGCTATAGGTTTCTAGCAAGAACGTTTCTTACCTACGCCAAAACCACAACGTGATATGAAAATTTCTATTTACCCTTCATAAGGACCCTTTTCATCGAATCCGATCCGACTAAAGTGGGAGAGACAGACACCCGCTAGCCACCTTATGCAACTAGTGCATGTCAGTCGGTGGAACTAGTCTCACGTAAGAGTACGTGTAAGGTCGGTCCGGGCCGCTTCATCCCACGATGCCGCCGAATCAAGATAAGACTAATAACGACAAGTAAATTGACAAAATCGACGTCCACAACAACTTGTGTTCTACTCGTGCATAGAAACTACGCATAGACCTAGCTCATGATGCCACTGTTGGGGAACGTAGCAGCAATTTAAAATTTTCTACGCATCACCAAGATCAATCTACGGAGTAATCTAGCAACGAGGGGAAGGGGAGTGCATCTACATACCCTTGTAGATCGCTAAGCGGAAGCGTTACAAGAACGCGGATGAAGGAGTCGTACTCGTAGCGATTCAGATCGCGGTTGATTCCGATCTAAGCGCCGAACAATGGCGCCTCCGCGTTCAACACACGTGTAGCCCGGTGACGTCTCCCACGCCTTGATCCAGCAAGGGGAGAAGGAGAGGTTGGGGAAGACTCCATCCAGCAGCAGCACGACGGCGTGGTGGTGGTGGTGGAGGAGCGCGGAACTCCAGCAGGGCTTCGCCAAGCACTACAAGAGACGAGGAGGGAGAGAGGTAGGGCTGCGCCAACATGGGAAGAACTTCGTGTGTTGGGCTGCCCCTTTGCCTCCACTATATATAGGGGGAGAGGGAGGGCTGCGCCCCCACCTAGGGTTTCCACGCTAGGGGTGGCGGCAGCCCCAATCCCCATCTGGGGTGGCGGCCAAGTGGGGGGAGAGGGAGGCGTACCAGGCATGGGCCTTAGGGCCCATTTGCCATTAGGGTTTGCCCCCTCTTCTCTCTAGGCGCATGGGCCTTGGTGGGGAGGTGCCCCAGCCCACCTAGGGGCTGGTCCCTTCTCACACTTGGCCCATGTATGCCTCCGGTGCCCGTGGCCCCTCGCGGTGGACCCCCGGACCCCTCCGATGGTCCCGGTACACTACCGGTGATGCCCGGAATACTTCCAGTGGCCAAAACCATACTTCCTATATATCAATCTTTACCTCCGGAACTCCTCGTGACGTCCGGGATCTCATCTGGGACTCCGAATAACATTCGGTAACCGCGTACATACTTTCCCTATAACCCTAGCGTCATCGAACCTTAAGTGTGTAGACCCTACGGGTTCAGGAGTCATGCAGACATGGCCGAGACAACTCTCCGGTCAATAACCAACAATGGGATCTGGATACTCATGTTGGCTCCCACATGATCCACGATGATCTCATCGGATCAACCACGATGTCAAGGATTCAATCAATCCCGTATACAATTCCCTTTGTCTATCGGTACGATACTTGCCCGAGATTCGATCGTCGGTATCCCAATACCTTGTTCAATCTCGTTACCGGCAAGTCTCTTTACTCGTTCCGTAACACATCATCCCGTGATCAACTCCTTGATCACATTGTGCACATTATGACGATGTCCTACCGAGTGGGCCCAGAGATACCTCTCCGTTACACGGAGTGACAAATCCGAGTCTCGATTCGTGCCAACCAAACAGACACTTTCGGAGATACTCGTAGTTTACCTTTATAGCCACCCAGTTACGTTGTGACGTTTGGCACACCCAAAGCACTCCTACGGTATCCGGGAGTTGCACAATCTCATGGTCTAAGGAAATGATACTTGACATTAGAAAAGCTTTAGCATACGAACTACACGATCTTGTGCTAGGCTTAGGATTGGGTCTTGTCCATCACATCATTCTCCTAATGATGTGATCCCGTTATCAACGACATCCAATGTCCATGGTCAGGAAACCGTAACCATCTATTGATCAATGAGCTAGTCAACTAGAGGCTTACTAGGGACATGGTGTTGTCTATGTATCCACACATGTATCTGAGTTTCCTATCAATACAATTCTAGCATGGATAATAAACGATTATCATGAACAATGAAATATAATAATAACTAATTTATTATTTCCTCTAGGGCATATTTCCAACAAAAAATACATGGCAAGAACCCCTGTATAGATGGCATGGCATTTAACAAAACACATGTAGAGCTCAGCATCATAGCATGCACACATTAATCATGGCAAAAATGACTAAATGCCATTTGCTGAAACAGATCTGACAAATTCATCACATAGCCCTCTGCCAACAGCATTTCGGGCATCAAGATGAGCTCAAATGAAAATGATGCAATGAGATGAAATGATGTACTCGTCGAGATGAAAATTTTGATATGCTACACGCACGAATCGGAGCTACGGATGCAGAGTTATGGCAGGTCAAAGTTAGCAAAAAAATAATACTGAGAGGGGGAGAAGTCAACCCAAAAGTTAGGGTTTGTCCGGATCTAGATCGGATCCGGTGTGCATGCGGCACGAGGATGACCGGAAGTTGCTGTAGCTGCCGGAGTACCGCTGGACAAGAGCGGATCCGAGGCGAGAGAGGCCGGGGGCGCCGGATCCTCGCCGGAGAAGAGCGGGGCGGCGTCGGCGGCGTTCGTAGGCGAGGAGGCCGGCTCGGGCGGCTCGACAAGGAGGCTCGCCGCGGTGGAGCTCGCCGGCGACGGGATTGGGCGGCGATGCTCCCGGGCGGCGCGCGGGAAGAGTGGAGGCGCGGGCGGCGCGAGGGAGGAGCCGGGCCGGGAGGGCTTCTCTCGGGCCCAGGCGGGCCGGCGACGGTGATGTGGGCGCGCCCGCCACATGGCGCGCTGCGGTAGGGCGCGGGGAAAAGTCCGGCGCCGGCGGACAACGTCCGGCGCGCTGAAGAGGTGGAAAGCTAGGTTAGGGTGGTTTTGGATCCGGAATTTTTGGAGGAGACCTAGTTTTATAGGTAGGAGGAGCTAGGAAGCTCCAAATGGAGTGCGGTTTGCGGCCACGCGATCGTGATCGAACGCTCTAGATGATGAAGAGGGTTTAGGTGGGTTTTGGGTCAGTTTGGAGAGGTGTTGGGCTGCAACACACACAAGGCCTTCTCGGTCCCTCGGTTAACCGTTGGAGTATCAAATGAAGTCCAAATGACATGAAACTTGACAGGCGGTCTACCGGTAGTAACCCAAGGCCGCATGGCAAGTCTCGGTCCAATCCGGAAATGTTTAACCCCCACACACGAAAAGATGTAGAAAGGGGCACCGGGTGACATAGGAGCGCCGGAATGCATAACGGACAACGGGGAAAATGCTCGGATGCACGAGACGAACACGTATGCAAATGCAATGCACATGATGATATGATATGAGATGCATGACAAAGACAACAACACATGGAGTCAAAAAAACCCGACAACGGTGAAATAAAATAACTTAGTGCCGGAAACGGCAAGAGTTGGAGTACAGATAAGGTAAATTACATCCGGGGTGTTACAACACTCCACCACTACGAAAGGATCTCGTCCCGAGATCTAGGACTGGAAAAACGCCGGGTACTCAGAACGGAGGTGATCCTCGCGTTCCCAGGTGGCTTCACAGTTGGAATGGTGTGACCACTTGACTTTGAGGAATTTGATTGACTTGTTGCGAGTCTTGCGCTCAGTTTCTTCAAGAATAGCAACTGGGTGCTCATGATAAGAAAGGTCTTCTTGGAGATCAATGTCTTTGAAGTTGACGGTGCAGTCAGGGGTCTTGAAGCACTTGCGGAGCTGAGAGACATGGAACACGTCGTGCACATTTGCAAAGTTGGAGGGAAGCTCGAGTTGATAGGCGAGATCGCCTCTCTTGCTGACGATCTTGAAAGGAACCACGTATCTAGGGGGAAGCTTCCCTTTGATACCGAAGCGACGAGTACCTTTCATTGGAGAGACGCGGAGGTAAACATGGTCTCCGATCTCGAAAGCCAAATCACGATGCTTACTATCATAGTAGCTCTTCTGGCGCGATTGCGCTGCTTGGAGGTTATCACGAATGACTTTGCACATCTCTTCTGCCTCTGTGATCAAGACTATTTAAGCTTATAGGTAAGGCAAAGGTATGATGTGGAGCTGCAGCAAGCGACTAGCATATATGGTGGCTAACCTATTCGCAAAAGAGAGCGAGAAGAGAAGGCAAAAGCACGGTCGAACAACTATGATCAAGAAGTGATCTTAGAACAACCTACGTCAAGCATTACTCCAACACCGTGTTCACTTCCCGGACTCCGCCGAGAAGAGACCATCACGGTTACACACACGGTTGATTCATTTTAATTAAGTTAAGTTTCATGTTATCTACAACCGGACATTAACAAATTCCCATCTGCCCATAACCACGGGCACTACTTTCGAAAGTTCAAAACCCTGCAGGGGAGTCCCAACTTAGCCCATCACAAGCTCTCACGGCCAACGAAGGATATTCCTTCTCCCAAGATAAACCGATCAGACTCGGCATCCCGGTTACAAGACATCCTCGACAATGGTAAAACAAGTCCAGCAAGACCACCCGCTGTGCCGACAAATCCCGATAGGAGCTGCACATATCTCGTTCTCAGGGCACACCGGATAAGCTAAGCGTATGGGAGCCAACGTAACCCAAGTTGCCAAGGGACGGACCCACACGGTGCTCTGGGTTGGACCAACACTTAGAGAAGCACTGGTCCGGGGATTTAAAATAAAGATGACCCTTGAGTCCGCGAAACCCAAGGGAAAAAGGCTAGGTGGCGAATGGTAAAACCAAGGTCGGGCCTTGCTGGAGGAGTTGTATTCAAGGCGAACTATCAAGGGGTTTCCATTATAACCCAACCGTGTAAGGAACGCAAAATCCGTGAACATAACACCGATATGATGGAAACTAGGGCGGCAAGAGTGGAACAAAACACTAGGCAAAAGGCCGAGCCTTCCACCATTTATCAAGTATATATATGCATTAAGATAAACAAGATAATATGGTGATATCCCAACAATAAACAATGTTCCAACAAGGAACGATCTCCAAGCTTCACCTGCAACTAGCAACGCTATAAGAGGGGCTGAGCAAAGCGGTAACATAGCCAAACAATGGTTTGCTAGGACATGGTGGGTTAGAGGTTTGACATGGCAATTTGGGAGGCATGATAAGCAAGTGGTAGGTATCATAGCATAGGCATAGCAAAAGAGCGAGCATCTAGCAAGCAAAGATAGAAGTGATTTCAAGGGTATGGTCATCTTGCCTGCAAAGTTCTCAGAGTTGACTTGATCATCGTAAGCGAACTCAACGGTATCCTCGTTCGCGATCTCGTCTCCCGGCTCTACCCAAGCAAGAACAACAAGCAAACGAAACACAATCAACCACGTGCAATGCTCAAGCAATATGATGCAAACATGGTATGATATGCGGGATGCGATGTGTGATGCATATGCAAGTTTTGACAAGGAATGATTGAACCTGGCCTCAACTTGGAAATCCAAGAGTGTCACTGGAAAGGTGAGGTGATTTCGGTTGAAATCGATGTAAAGATCACCGGAATCGGATGCACGGTTTGGAAATGGCAAGCAAAACAAATATGGCACCGGTCTGCGATAATCAGCAAGTAACCATCTAAATGCAACAAGATAAATATGCTACAGCACTCAAACATAACAACAAAATACATGGCTGGGATCCACTGATGATGCTTGACAAAACATGAACACTGAGCTACGGCTAATTCATCCATTAACAGGTTCAAACAAGCATGGAAAAACTGCAAATGATAACAGGTTTCAGACTTAGTGAAATTAACACAAGTCTGGAACTTATCATCAGGAAGCGCACTTTAGAGTATGAAAACTACATGCTACAGGAACTTAACATGGCAAAGCAAGGCATGACATGAAGCTACTCAAAGCACTTAACAAAAGTCCCTTAGTGACCTTGAGTCAAAAGGGATCCTTACTGATCATCCTCAAAACAGGCACGGATCACTAGGAAACAATATGAACATATGGCATAACAACAAAATCAGGACAGGGTCTTAGTGAAATTCTAAGTCCCTGAAATCAGCATTACCGATTACACTACTTTGCAAGCTTGTGCTAGTCACCACAAATATCATAAAAATACATGGCAAGCACCTCTGTAAAGATGGCATGGCATTTAACAAAACACATGTAGAACTCAGGATCATAGCATGCACACATTAATCATGGCAAAAATGACAAAATGCCATTTGTTGAAACAGATCTGACAAATTCATCACATAGCCCTCTTCCAACAGCATTTCGGGCATCAAGATGAGCTCAAATGAAAATGATGCATTAATATGAAATGATGTACTCGTCGAGACGAACATTTTGATATGCTACACGCATGAATCGGAGCTACGGATGCAGAGTTATGGCAGGTCAAAGTTAGCAAAAAAATAATACTGAGAGGGGGAGAAGTCAACCCAAAAGTTAGGGTTCGTCCTGATCTAGATCGGATCCGGTGTGCACGCGGCCCAAGGATGGCCGGAAGTTGCTGTAGCTGCCGGAGTACCGCCGGAGAAGAGCGGATCCGAGGCGAGAGAGGCCGGGGGCGCCGGATCCTCACTGGAGAAGAGCGGGGTGGCGTCGGCGGCGTTCGTAGGCGAGGAGGCCGGCTCGGGCGGCACGGTCGACGAGGAGGCTCGCCGCGGGGGAGCTCGCCGGCGACGGGATGGGGCGGCAAAGGCGGCGAGGCTCCCGGGCGGCGCGCGGGCAGAGTGGAGGCGCGGGCGGCGCGAGGGAGGAGCCGGGCCAGGAGGGCTTCTCTCGGGCCCAGGCGGGCCGGCGACGGTGATGTGGGCGCGCCCGCCACGTGGCGTACTGCGGTAGGGCGTGGCGAAAAGTCCGGCGTCGGCGGACAACGTCCGGCGTGCTGAAGAGGTGGGGAGCTAGGTTAGGGTGGTTTTGGATCCGGAATTTTTGGAGGAGACCTAGTTTTATAGATAGGAGGAGCTAGGAAGCTCCAAACGGAGTGCGGTTTGCAGCCACGTGATCGTGATCGAACGCTCTAGATAATGGAGAGGGTTTAGGTGGGTTTTGGTCCAGTTTGGAGAGGTGTTGGGCTGCAACACACACGAGGCCTTCTCGGTCCCTCGGTTAACCGTTGGAGTATCAAACGAAGTCCAAATGACATGAAACTTGACAGGCGGTCTACCGATAGTAACCCAAGGCCGCATGGCAAGTCTCGGTCCAATCCGGAAATTTTTAACCCCCACACACGAAAAGAGGTAGAAAGGAGCACCAGGTGACATAGGAGCGCCGGAATGCAAAACGAACAACAGGGAAAATGCTCGGATGCACGAGACGAACACGTATGCAAATGCAATGCACATGATGACATGATATGAGATGCATGACAAAGACAACAACACACGGAGACAAAAAAACCCGACAACGATGAAATAAAATAACTTAGTGCCGGAAACGGCAAGAGTTGGAGTACAAATAAGGTAAATTACATCCGGGGTGTTACAAGTGTATCCTTTTTTGAGGTTAAAGGGCGGCTTCATATATTAATCAATAGAAACAAGCTCATTACAAATGACAGTCCAGATCACCTCCGGAACATCATCTACCCATACAACATCAACATAATGCTCCGCCCAACGAGAAAGAATATGAGCCGCTTTGTTACAGAATCTACGCTGATGGGAAAAACAGATAGAAGTAAACTTCTTCGTCAGATGTTTGATGTCATAGATGATCGCTCCAGCTAAAGATCGATCAAAGCGGTGCTCATTGATCTTGGTGATGAGGCTTGCACAATCAGACACAACGACAATACTGCGTTGTGTGGTCTCTAGAATAGCTGAAATGGCGCAGCGCATCGCAATAGCTTTAGCAAGCTCCGGATCATCACCATACCCAAGCAACAGCTGCCAGCCAAAAGCACCTTACCTCCATGGTCACGCAGGATTTATCCAGCACCCATGTGCCTAGATTGACTGAAGATTGTTGCATCAACATTGAGCATTGCCAAACCCTCCGGTGGTGGAGTCTATGTTGGAGTAGAATCGTTGGACCCACACCTGTTGGAGTTCTTCAACCTGAAAGTATGCAACATAATCATGTCAGTGTAGGCCCTTAGCTTCTCAATGATCCGGCAAGGGTGTGGTGGTTCTTCCCCATTGTGAACCCCATTTTGGGCTTCCCAGGTGTGCCAAATTGTCACCGCAAAAATAGTGGCCTCCTCAGCTCGGGCCGATGTGATCCAATCGGGAGTCCACTGTCGGATAGAGGATAAGTTGTGGAGTCCAAGGTGCAGATTGTAAATTCTCTTCACTTCATCCCAAACCTCCCGAGCGAATTGACAGAAAAGGATGTAGTGTTCAATTGGCTCATCTCTGCCATAGAAGGGACAATCATAGTTGGTCGGAATGAGCGACATTGCAGCTGATCACCAGAAGGAAGACAGTCATGTGCCATTCGCCATAGGACCACCTTCGTCTTGCTGGGACATTGGACACCCCATAAGCTTTTCTAGCCCTTCTCCAATGCAACTTGGTTAGATGTCCATCCACGCCCTGACTTGCTGCGATCCTTCCAAAACTTTGTTGTACGGGCAAGATTATATGCCGATCTGACCGTGTAAGTGCCCGATTTACAGTGGGGCCAAGATGCAAAATCAGGGCCACCCTCTGAGCTCAGGGGAATTTCCATAACCTTTTCAACAATATTATTGTGAAATAGAGCTCGCACAATGTTTTCGTCCCACGACCTTCTATCATCTGCCATCAAGAATTCAACATGTTGATTATCAGGCATTGGGCATAGAGTGGTAAAAGAGTTCGGTGGATGGCCAGGGATCCAATTGTCCTTGTTAAGTGATACCATTTTGCCATCACCAATTATCCAAAGCAGGCCCTACTCCACCAGCTTCTTTCCGTGCAGAATGCTTCTCCAAGTGTATGATGCCGATCTGGGTGGTGTAGCTGTCGGACAATCACCATTCGGGAAGTAGCGGCCCTTCATAACCGGAGCGCAAAGTAAGTCGGGCTCAGTCAGGAGACACCAGAATTGCTTGCCAAGCATGGCCTGGTTGAAAATTGACATATCACGGAAACCCATGCCTCCAAAGCTTTTAGGAGTAGACATCCACTCCCATGAGCGCCAATGAAGCTTCTTTTTGCCATCTACAATTCCCCACCAGAAGTTAGATATGGGTCTCCTCATCTTTTCACAAACCACGTTAGGGATCTGAAAGCAACTCATGACGTAGGTAGGAATTGCTTGCGCCACGGATTTCAAAAGGACTTCCTTTCCTGCCCGAGAGATTGGGCGATCAGACCACCCATTAAGATGCTTCCACATGAGGCCAGTAAGGAAATTGAAAGATTTAGTAGGTGATCTGTCAACCCACGTTGTCATGCCAAGGTATGTAGATTGTATAGTTTCGTCATGAACTCCAAGAGTAGCCTTGACAGATTCCTTCAGCTGTGAGGGACAGTGTTGCCCAAAGAAAATGAAAGTTTTTTCATGTTGATCTTCTGTCAAGAGCCATTACAACATATGTGAAGAGCAGACTTGAGGTGATTAACACTTCTATTGTCACTCTGTGCAAAGAAAACACTATCATCAGCAAATAAAAGGTGTGTGATAGGAGGGCATGTCCTACCATTTCTTATACCATGGATTTCTCCGTTTACTTCCTTTTGTTGTAATCCCTCTGTAAACTAATATAACAGTGTTTAGATCACTACTTTAGTGATCTAAACGCTCTTATATTAGTTTACGGAGGGAGTAATAAACATGATAAACCCTCCGCACAAATAAGGAAAAGATACGGGCTGATGGGATCCCCTTGTAGGATGCCTATTGATGGAACAAAAAGGTCAGTAAATTCTTCATTGACGCAGACGTCATACCGGACTGAGGTGACACATCTCATGACAGAGTTCACCCAATTATGGTCAAAACCAAGCTTATGAAGAATGCCTTCCAAATAACACCACTCAACTCGGTCATAGGCCTTCATCATGTCGATCTTTAGTGCAAAGAAAGGGGCCTTGACCTTTTGTTTCCTGATTGTATGCAAGCATTCATAGGCAATTAGAACATTGTCCGTAATCAGCCTCCCTCGCACAAAAGCACTTTGGTACTGTGACACAACTTCTGGTAGAAGTTTTTTCAATCTGTTAGATACCACTTTAGAGGTAATCTTGTATAAGACATTGCATAAGCTTATAGGTCGAAAGTTTATCAATGAGTTTGGGCGAGAAACCTTCGGGATCAGGACTAGTGTAGAGTCACAAAACCCTTCCGGAATCGCCTCACCCAGCAGAAATCCTCTGACTGCCGCACATATTTCATCCTTGAGTATATCCCAATGCTGCTGGTAAAAGAGAGCCGGGAAACCATCAGGTCCCAGTGCCTTTGTTGGACCCATTTGGAACAACACAACTTTAATTACTTCGTAAGTATACTCCCGACAGAGCTCCACATTCATCTCCTCACTAACCTTTGGTGAAATAGCATCCTAAACTGCATCCAAGGACTCACACGGTTCAGAGGTAAATAGCTTTTTATAGAAAGCATGAGCCATACCTTTGAGGCCAACATGGTCCTGACACATCGATCCATCCTCATGAACGAGGTGCCTGATTTTTTTCGTGCGACGTCGGGCAGTGGCACGAGTTTGGAAGAACGAAGTATTGCGGTCACCTTCCTTGAGCCAATCAATTCGTGAGCGCTGCCTGACCATAATTTTCTCTCTTTCAAATAGCTCACACAATCGCGCTCAATACCAAGTTCCTCCTTAGAGACATCTGTGGAAGAAGGCCTCCCACGAAGGCACGACAGTCTCCGCTGAAGCATGTTGATTTCTTTACGAACGGAGCCAAAAGATTTACTACTCCACTCTTTCATAAAGACTGCTAAACAATTTAACTTGCTCCAGGTAGACCGGAGAGTTGCAGGTCGCTGCACATCAGTACTCCATGTACGGTTCACCATCTCCATTCATATAGTCGGCGCCCGAAGCCACGCCGCTTCATATCTAAAAGTGTGCTGATAGGGCCTTATATCACTGGCTTTGCCGCGAGCAAGGGTCACAAGGACAGCATAGTGATCAGAAAAAGTAGTGATGATATTTTCCACATGAGAATCCTCAAACAAGTTGAGGAACTCTTCATTTGCCACCGCTCTGTCCAACCGAACCTTGACATTCCGGCCTTTATCCTGCTTATTTGTCCATGTAAAGCAAGGCCCAGAGTAGCCAAGATCAGACAATCCACAGTCATCGAGGCATTCCCTAAAAAGCTCCATCCACCGGCCATATGTATCGTTGTCGGAGATGTCGATGACATCCTTGTCGGTGTCAAAACCGGCGGATCTCGGGTAGGGGGTCCCGAACTGTGCGTCTAGGCCGGATGGTAACAGGAGGCAGGGGACACGATGTTTTACCCAGGTTCGGGCCCTCTTGATGGAGGTAAAACCCTACGTCATGCTTGATTGATATTGATGATATGGGTAGTACAAGAGTAGATCTACCACGAGATCAGAGAGGCTAAACCCTAGAAGCTAGCCTATGGTATGATTGTATGTTGTGGTTGTTGTCCTACGGACTAAAACCCTTCGGTTTATATAGACACCGGAGAGGGTTAGGGTTACACAAGGTCGGTTACAAAGGAGGAGATATCCATATCCGTATTGCCTAGCTTGCCTTCCACGCCAAGTAGAGTCCCATCCGGACACGAGACGAAGTCTTCAATCTTGTATCTTCATAGTCTAACAGTCCGGCCAATGGAGATAGTCCGGCTGTCCGGAGACCCCCTAATCCAGGACTCCCTCAGTAGCCCGTGAACCAGGCTTCAATGACGATGAGTCCGGCGCGCAGTATTGTCTTCGGCATTGCAAGGCGGGTTCCTTCTCCGAATACATCACAGAAGAATTTGAATACGAGGATAGTGTCCGACCCTGCAAAATAAGTTCCACATTCCACCGTAGAGAGAATAATATTTTCGCAGATCTAATTTGCTGGCTTGTTTTGGCAGCATGACGTTACATCACAGCCCAGTGATTATTCGAACCGTTTCTTTTAACCAGCCCCGCACATAACGCGAGGCAGTTTTTCGACACGTCTTATCAAAGTAGGGATCGTGTCCTCTTATTACGGGATTCTCATCAATATGAGCGTGAGTAACCCAACTACGCCATCAACTGCGGCGCTTGGGGATAAGCGAGTTTTACCAGGCAAGTGGGGACACTTAGCTTCATCCGCCCATATAAAGGGATAAGGATTCACCTTTCTATCCACGCCTTGTTCCTCCTTTGCTCATCCATTTTCGCACACTCGAGCTCTAGCGCCCAAGTCCGCTCTCCCCACCTCAACCTTCTCCAACCATGTCCGGAGCGGGAGGCAGGTGGATGGTCTCCTCTGTCACGGAGGGAGACATCAAAAAGCTGCGCGGAGCCGGATACTTAGCCGCGAACATCGCACATCGGCTGCCCGCTGTGGGGCAGATCGTCCCTACCCCGGAACCTCACGAGAGGGTAGTTTTCCTTCACCACTTCCTCCGCAGACTAGGGTTTCCCCTCCATCCATTCGTCCATGGTCTCATGTTCTACTACGGGCTGGACTTTCATGATCTGGCCTCGAACTTCATCCTCAACATTTCGGCGTTCATCGTCGTGTGTGAGGCTTTCCTCCGCATCCGGCCCCACTTCGGCCTGTGGTTAAAGACCTTCAATATCAAGCCGAAGGTAGTACGAGGCCAACAAGCAGAATGCGGCGGAACCATGGTGGGCAAGATGCCCAACGTCATATGGCTCGAAGGCTCCTTCGTGGAGACAATAAAGGGATGGCAATCGGCGTGGTTCTACATCACCGAGCCGCGCGTCGCCAAATGGGCGGCAGCCCCTGAGTTTCGATCCGGATTCCCAACACGGCTCACTTCCTGGAAAGAGAAGGGATTGTCGTGGGGTTCATCGGTGGAGCTGGATGGACTCCAGAAATGTATCCGGAGTATGGCGAGCAAGAAGCTCAAGCTTCTCAACATAGTCCAAGTTATGCTCATCCGCCGGATCCTCCCGTGTCAACAACGGGATTTTACCTTGTGGGAGTTCGACCCAGCCCAGCATCAGACTTTGAGCGAGCTCTTCGATATGACGCACAAGGACGTCTGGAAGGTGTTGTTCAAGGGCGCCGAGGTCCCCCCCTTCTCTCGCCGAAGACCGCGGACTAAGCGCAAAGCGTCTAGCACGTTCGGTGAGTTCAATACGTCCCGTAGGACATTTATTTTCCCTAGCTTAATTATGCGCGGGGTCTAATCTCCATGCCTTTGATAGGACTGGGTGGAGATGTCGGGGCAGATTAACTGTCCGGCCCCTTTGCCCGAAGACACTGCGAGCGCTCTCCTGATGGAGATGCTGGCTCCGGCTCCTTACAAGGTGTCGGAGAAGACAAAGAAGGCCAAGGGAACCCGAAAGAGTTCCCGACGCCAGGTGTTATCGGACTCATCGTCCGATAACTATGCGGCACACTCTTCCCCCGAAGACGAGGAGGAAGAAGAAGATGCTCCCCCTCCAGGCGGGGGAGACAAGAAAAGGAAGGCCGCCCCAACTGGGGAGGCCGAAGGGTCCAAGAAGGGGAGGACTCCTTCCGGACAGTTCCGCCGCCGCCGACGAGGGCGTAGACGAGTGGTTGCCCTGGGCCAAGCCCCCGGGGAGATCATAAGTATTCGGATACCAGAGTAACTCATAGCATTCCTTTGTCGCACTGCTTTCCCTAATGCCGAACATGATTATGCAGGCCGCCGTGAACCAGCATCGATGTATTATCGGACGGCTCCCTGGGCTCGTCGGACATGGATAGCGATCCAGTCCCGACCGCCACCTCCCCTCATCCTGCTGACGACGCCGAGGTGCTGTCTCAAGAGGCACCGGGTCGAGGGGAGACAGTCCTGGAGGCGCCTCAAGGCAACCTTCCAGACTCCGGGAGCCGCGGGGACGGGGCCCCCGAGAGCTCCGAGTTCGGCCCTCAGCCAAACACCGCGCCGGACCCTCCAGCGGTTCCGGGCTCGGGCAGGCGGCCTCCTTCTAAGAGGGGCAAGACGCCTGTGCCGGTGACCTCTGTCCATCCAGAGGCACCGGACAATCTGCTGGAAGCGCTTCGCAGCGCTTCCATCGACGAGGAGCACCGCACTATCATGAGTGCGGTGATCCAGAAGGTTCAGTCCGCCAAGAACAGATTGACTGAAGCCTGTGCCAGCCTTCTAACAGGCTTTGAGGTAAGTGTGTTAAAATGTAGTAGAAATATTACCGCATAGACAGTAGCTCCTGATGCTTTGTTCGGTGTTCACAAAGAAAGCCGAATAGAGGATCAAATAATATCGCAGGAGTCTAATATAAGTGTGTCAATATGCATATGCAGGCTTCGCTGCTGGCGTCTGCCGCACTGACTGCGGAGGTCGCCGTACTGAAGCAGGACCTCGAGGGGTCCAGGAAAGAGCTCGGCCTTGCCAAGAGGCAGCTCGAGGAGAACAAGGGTAAGTAATACCCTGTCTATAGATATGTATATATAAAAAAGGACGCGATTGCAAAATGACAGGATCATTGTATGTTTGCCAGGGGCCACGACCGAGGTGGCGACCCTGAAGCAAGCGCTAACCGAGGCCGAAGATAAAGCGGCCAAGGAGCGCACCGAGCGGGAAAAACAAGAGGCTCATGTGGGCGAGGTGCAGCAAGAGCTCCAGGCTCTCGTGACGAAGCACGAGGCGTTGGAGCTTGACTCGAAGACGAGAGAGTCTGAGCTTGCCGCGGCCTTTGAGAGCGCAAAGAGTGCCAAGGCCGAGGCCCAGAAGGCCCTCCAGGAAATTAACGCAATGAAGAAGATAGCGGCGGGTAAGGCTTTCTATATGAAAAGCAAGCATGTAAAAGTAAATTACCGATTACTTACCCGAATCCGGAGCTCTCCAGGAGCATTCGCAGATCTGCCCCGCAGTGTGTCCGATGCCGCATAGTTTTACCAGGCCGAGGAGGGAAGCTCAATGGAGAAGCTGTTCTGGTCTCAGTATACTGGGACCGAACACCCAATGCCTCTGAGCGACCAGCTAAAGCAGCTGGTCGAGCTGCATAAGGCGGCCGAACAGGCCATGAAGGGCCTTATAGTCCGACTGTGGCCTGGCGACGTCCTTCCGAATAGCTACTTTGGCCTGGTGAGGCGACTTGTGGATGCCTGCCCACGGCTGGAGGTCATCAAGCGGTCTGTCTGCATCGAAGGTGCACGCCGGGCTTTTGCCCGTGTGAAGGTGCAGTGGGCCAAGCTAGACGCTGTGAAGCTGATCAAGGAAGGGCCGCCGCAGGGCAAGGAGCATCGCACCCCCGAAATTTATTATGAGGGTGTCCTGAAGGGGGCCCGTCTTGTAGCGGACGAATGTTCAAAGGATATAATATTTGAGTAAACTTTCTCGTGTGATCCTGTATGATGAAAACTTGTTTCATATGCGCTATGCAACGCTTGTGTGAATTTAAAATATTACCTTCTGTTTGGCCGTTTATCCAATCTGAGAGATGACTAGTCCTCGGCTTCTGCCCCCATGCCACGAGTGCTGGGATGTTCGGGATAAACCTGAGCACTCTTGTTCCCATATTTGGGTCCTTCGAGGGAGGTGCTCAGCACAACGAAGAAGGCAACCGGACTAATAATGCTTTATCACTCTCACTTAGCCATAGAATTCTATAATTTTAAATTTTGGCGAAGCCCCTGGTATTCGGAAGGCCGAATTCAGGGCGCGATACACGCCTGTAAGCCAAATAGGGCCGGCCCCTCGCCCTAAGCGACATAAGTCTTTAGGGACTCGAAAAACCTCGCCGAACAGCGACCAGTCTCTCGCCTTATCATGACAGTCAGTTTTAGCTTTCTCTACTGAGGTGCTAAGCCCGGCAGAACCAGGGCACAATCACAGTAGTTCTCCTAGCGCTACCTTAGCCGATAGAGCGGAACGTAAGGTACCAAAACATAGGAGCCGGGCAAACCCAACATTTGACCAAAGACATGATTCGGAGCTGATGCATATAATGCTATAAGTTTGGGGTGCCGCACTTGTGAAAGTGTTCGAACTTTTCACACCGTATTGTGGGGTACGTAAGCCCCTGGTGTATTGGCCATACCATAGTGTACGGTTGCAAGGCGTCATTAATGAACACACACACACAGACACACACATATATATATATATAACAAAAATGCAATAATAGTCATAATGTCATGCATTGTTTATTAAAAAATTGCGTTAAAGCAGAGTGATACAGATAGTGCGATAAGCAAAGAGTAGGACTATGTCCCTTCCAAGGGCAAGCTGAGGAATGATATTAAATTGAATATTTCACTCGTTACTGTAATCAACCTGGGAATTCCGTGGTATAACATAGATGTCTGCCTCCTTGGTTGCTACATCATGTGTTCGACAATAGTGCTGCCAGACAGTGTTTCCAGAGATTAAGGTCCTGAAAGAAAAAGAAAAATAACCGAACGGGAAGCCCCTAGTGCGGTTTAGGCCGTGTCTTGGGGCGTGCCGCAGTTGTGCCCCCCTCCCCACCTGTGCCCATGATATTTTTAATGCATAATTATGTACGCGCGGCACGAGTTTCGCCACTGGGCTGGGATTGGGGTGGCCGCCGTATTGCTACGCGAGCTCAGATCGCGCCAGGCGGTCTATTTGCCGATTGCCCCAAGCGCGCTTGATGGTGTCCGGGCTATGAAGTGCTGAACTGGTTGATTGCCTTGAGAGGCTGCTTTGCGTTTCTGCTGCTAGGGCTGCGGTGTGCTCCTCTGTTCGGAGAGAGCGCTTTGTGTTTCCGTTGACTGTAATAACTCCGCGAGGTCCTGGCATCTTGAGCTTGAGGTATGCATAATGCGGTACCGCATTGAATCTAGCAAATGCGGTTCGCCCGAGCAGCGCGTGATAACCACTGCGGAACGGGACTATATCGAAGATTAACTCTTCGCTTCAGAAGTTATCCGGGGATCCGAAGACCACTTCTAGTGTAATTGAGCCTGTGCAATGGGCCTCTACACCTGGAATGACGCCCTTAAAGGTCGTTTTTGTGGATTTGATCCTTGAGGGGTCTATACCCATTTTGCGCACTGTGTCCTGATAAAGCAGGTTCAGGCTGCTGCCGCCTTCCATAAGGACTCGAGTGAGGTGAAATCCGTCGATGATTGGGTCTAGGACCAGTGCGGCGAATCCGCCATGACGGATAATAGTGGGGTGGTACCTGCGCTCGAAGGTGATCGGACAGGAGGAGCAAGGGTTGAACTTTGGGGCGACTGGCTCCAACGCATATACGTCCTTGAGCGCACGCTTCCGCTCCCTCTTGGGGATGTGGGTTGCGTATATCATGTTCACCGTCTGCACTTGCGGGGGAAACCTCTTATGTCCTCCAGTGTGCGGCTGTCGGGGCTCCTCCTCATCATCGCTATGCGGCCCTTTGTCCTTATTTTCGGCAATTAACTTGCCGACCTGCTTGAACACCCAACAATCCCTGTTGGTGTGATTGGCTGGCTTGTCTGGGGTGCCGTGTATTTGACACGAGCGATCGAGTATATGGTCCAAGCTGGATGGACCCGGCGTACTTTGTTTGAATGGCTTTTTCCACTGACCGGGTTTAGGGCATTTGAATCCGGCATTGACTGTCGTATCCTAAGTATTTTCGCTGTTAATGCGGCGCTTATGCTTGTTGCGACGTGACCTGCTATTGCCGTCCTTGGTATCTGAGGTACCATGGTTCTTTGATATGTTATTAATGCGAGCCAGCCAGCTGTCTTCTCCCGCACAAAAGCGGGTCATGAGCATCGTGAGAGCTGCCATAGATTTCGGCTTTTCCTGACCAAGGTGCCGGGCTAGCCACTCGTCTCGGATGTTGTGCTTGAAAGCCGCTAAGGCCTCCGCATTCGGACAGTTGAAGATTTGATTTTTCTTTGTAAGGAACCGAGTCCAGAATTGCCTAGCCGACTCTTCTGGCTGCTGAATTATGTGGCTCAAGTCATCGGCGTCTGGTGGTCGCACATAAGTGCCCTGAAAGTTGTCGAGGAATGCGGCTTCCAGATCTTCCCAACAGCTAATGGAGTCCGCTGGCAAGCTGTTAAGCCAATGCCGCGCTGGTCCTTTGAGCTTTAGTGGGAGGTATTTGATAGCGTGTAAGTCATCACCGCGGGCCATGTGGATGTGGAGGAGAAAGTCCTCAATCCATACTGCGGGATCTGTTGTGCCGTCGTATGATTCAATATTTACAGGTTTGAAACCTTATGAGAATTGATGTTCCATTACTTTGTCTGTGAAACATAAGGGGTGTGCGGTGCCTCTGTATTGGGCTATATCACGACGCAGCTCGAATGGGTCTTGCCCGCTGTGTTCGGCCCGGCCGGATTTTCTTTTACTGTATCCGGCGTGACGTTTGTCGTCTCGCAGAGTGGTGTGCCCTCTTGATCCGTAGATCGATCTTGAATGCTTTGCCTTGTCCTCCAATATGTCTCGCAGGTCTGGCGTATCTCCCCATGCCTTTTTATTTGAATGGCGTTGGGGTGGAGGCTGAGCTTTTGGCTGGAATGCCTCTCTATCACGGCCACGAGGTGGCCGATCAGCCGTATCATACGCTTCTTCCTCCAGTCGGGGTAGTAACCTGCGCCTTGGGTAACTCTTGGAGGGGCGCTCGAGTTTATATTCCTCGGCTGCGAGGACTTCAGTCCATTTGTCAGCTAGCAGATCTTGATCAGCTTGAAGCTGCTGCTGCTTTTTCTTCAGGCTATTTGCCGTGGCCATAAGTCGGTGCTTGAAGCGCTCTTGTTCACGGGATCCTCTGGGACGGCGAATTCATCGTCGCCGAGGCTTGCCTCGTCTTCGGAGGGGGGGATGTAATTGTGATCATCCTCCTCTCCGTGTGCCGCTCTCTCAGGAGAGCTGGCTCCTTCATCCTCCTGCTCTAAATCTTGCTGGAGGGGATTGTTGTTGTCTTCGGCACCATCAGGAGTGTTATTATCTCCTGTGCCGGTATCACCACTTTTGCTTTGGCGGGACTTAGAGCGACGTCGCTGACGTCGGCGCTTGGGTTGCTTCTTGGAGGGGTCATCCTCTGCTATCTTGTCACCATTGCCTTCATCGGGTGTATCCACCATATATATGTGATATGACGAGGTGGCTTTCCAGTGCCCTATAGGCGCTGGTTCATGTTCATCTTCTACATCGTCGTCCATACCATCGATGTCTTCGGAGTCGAAGTCGAGCATGTCGGTTAAATCATCGACAGTGGCTACGAAGTGGGTGGTGGGTGGGTGTCGAATTTCTTCGTCGTCCGCATCCCAATCCTGTTGGCCATAGTCCGGCCAGGGCTCTCCTGACAAAGAGAGAGACTTTAGTGAATTCAGAATGTCGCCGAAGGGCGAGTGTTGAAAGATATCCGCGGCGGTGAATTCCATGATCGGCGCCCAATCGGATTCGATTGGCAGGGATGCGGGCGGTTCGGAGTCAGAAAAAGAGTCCGGCACCTTGGAGTCACGGGCTGCGCAGAGGGTTATGCTGGTGTTCGGCTCGATCGCCGTTGAGACTGCAGCCCCTGAGGCGGTGTCTAGCCACCCGTCCTCGACTGGCGCAGTTGGCTCCGAGCTAAGTGTCGGAGCTGACGCGGGCGCATCCTCTAGGGTACTGTTTGGCGGCAGAGCTAGGTCATACCCATCGCGACAGTGCCGCGCGCCCGGCTGTGGCTCGAATCCGTCGAAGATCAAGTCTCCGCGGATGTCGGCCGTATAGTTCAAACTTCCAAATCTGACCTGATGGCCAGGTGCATAGCTTTCAATCTGCTCCAGATGGCCAAGCGAATTAGCCTGCAGTGCAAAGCCGCCGAATACGAAGATCTGTCCGGGGAGAAAAGTCTCACCCTGGACCGCATCGCTATCGATGATAGTAGGAGCCATCAAGCCTAACGGCGACGACACAGAGGAACTCTCAATGAAAGCACCAATGTCGGTGTCAAAACCGGCGGATCTCGGGTAGGGGGTCCCGAACTGTGCGTCTAGGCCGGATGGTAACAGGAGGCAGGGGACACGATGTTTTACCTAGGTTCGGGCCCTCTTGATGGAGGTAAAACCCTACGTCCTGCTTGATTGATATTGATGATATGGGTAGTACAAGAGTAGATCTACCACGAGATCAGAGAGGCTAAACCCTAGAAGCTAGCCTATGGTATGATTGTATGTTGTGGTTGTTGTCCTACGGACTAAAACTCTTCGGTTTATATAGACACCGGAGAGGGTTAGGGTTACACAAGGTCGGTTACAAAGGAGGAGATATCCATATCCGTATTGCCTAACTTGCCTTCCACGCCAAGTAGAGTCACATCCGGACACGAGACGAAGTCTTCAATCTTGTATCTTCATAGTCTAACAGTCCGGTCAATGGAGATAGTCCGGTTGTCCGGAGACCCGCTAATCCAGGACTCCCTCAGTCCTCCTCGGCGTAGCATGAGCCGGGACCGGAGGCTAGCACGACTTTCGATGAAGGAGCAGCGAGAGCAGGCGGTTGGCTCAGTTCGTGCAGGGTTTCCTCCCGCTCGTCGGGAGGAAGCGACTTGAATATGGAAGAAGCGCGTTCGCCATCCACAAGTTCTCCGCGTTGTGGCAGACAGTAGGCGGTGCCGGAGCCGGAGCCGTCTCCTGCCGGCGCATCTTCTCGCTCTTCTCCTCGTCATCACGAAGGGACTCAAAGGAGTGGTCGATGGCAAGCTGCTCCTTTGTTAAGTCCGGGTCGGCGTGGTAGAGGGCCATGAGGTCCTCGTCGACATGGTTCATCTCAATTTAGCACCACATTCGATGTAATTTTCAGGCAAAAGCAAATATTTCTCATAAGGGTCAATAATTTGACCGTGTTCTCAAATAACCACGCTGTTAAGGAAAGGGAGGGAGCCTTGGAACACACAATTCATTTTTTTAGAGTGTGTGGATCCTGTCATGCATGGATGGATGGACCTACCGGGCGGCTGCCTTATGTTGGGCACTCTGGCTCACCAGGAATGACATTGTTTTTAACCGTAAATGTGTTTCATTTCCTATACAGGTTATTCATATATGCTCGCGATGGCTCTGTACGTGGTCTATCCTGCAGAAGCCGGAGGACAGAGACATTTTTATGATGGCGTCTACTGGGCTAGAGCGTTCTGCCCGGGAGATTTTCTACCCCCATGGATGGCGGTGTGATCTTCGGATAGGATCAGCCCCTTTATAGGCTGGGCTTTATTTATCTTTGCTTCTGGCTTTTGGTCAGTTTATTTCGATCTTTACTTCTTCGAACTTTTGGCTGTGTGCATCTAGTTATGCAAAGGCCGGGTGATTTTTGATGCGATTGTATCAACTTGGTATTTCAATTCAATGAAAAGCCCTTTATCAAAAAAAAAAACCGACCGGCAAGAATGCCCTGCTTCACTGACGCACATCAGAAGTCAAGGTAAACACAGCACCTTCCAGTTTCAGTCTTCCACATGCACATCACCACGACTAGACCGAAGAAACACTGAGACGCCGAAATGTAGGGTTCACATGACACTGACTCCTCCCACTCCAATCATAACCAGTTAACTATAGTAATAGCACCTGCTAAGCACTATGCAACTAACACATACGTATATCTCCTTATTAGCATGTTGCTAAGGATAGTTGGACACATGAATCTTCCAGCGCATGGCTGGCCCTTGTCTCATTAGAGGACAATGATCACAAATGGCCTTGGGGACTGCCCTCGCGGAAGGGAACACTGGTTTGAGGCTGATCAAGGAATGGTTGGGGGGCATGGAGAGCATGGGTGACAGGATGAGAACGTGTGTGTTCTGGGAAAGAAGCAAAGGAAGCAACACATGCATGGATCATCGATGGACTTGATCGATCTGATTATTAGTTAAGTATATACCGAAAAGTTGGTGATAACGAGAGCATTTTTACTTGTGCATGCACATGGCGACTACGTGACTGAGAAACACTAGAGTACAACCGAGGCGCCAACCTGCTAATGCGGTTCGGCTCCGTTTTGTTTGGTTTGATGAGATGCGTTTGGAGTGTGAGTCATCACTCCCTTTATCTTACTCATGTGTCGGAACGATGCATGGCTCAAACGAAACAATCATAGTTCGGAATTGTGAACTGGGGATCCGCATCGACGACAGGTGGACTCCTGTCAGGGCGCACACACTTGCTCGCTGTTTCCCTGTCGCATCTTTAGAATCGAATCAGAGGGCAACTTCCTTCCTCCTGTCTTGCGTCGATCTCCGCGTGCTCTAGAGCTGCCAAGAAGGTCCGACCAGCGTCGTCGAGCCTGTTCGCGGATCGCCAAAGATTAGACTAACTTACTGTTTCCAGATTAAAAAAAAGTTTTGTGCTCACGTGAGCTAATTAACCTTCCAATTGCCACAAGCTGTTGTGTCCCAACGGGCAAGCAAGTGTAAAACCCTCGTGCTGTTCCTGTGTTCTGCTGCTAACATTAGCATTACCAGGTAGTCATGGTTTGACCATGGAGTCAACGACCTTTTGTTGCGCCAGTGTGTTTTAGCTTCTTATTATCTCTAATTATATAATTGACTTAATCAATAAATAAAATCAGACCATTTTCTAAATGAAAAATGCAGTCAATACAACCCCCCCCCCCCCCCCCCCCCCCCCCCCCCCGAGGAGGATGAAAAATGCAGTAAGTTAGTCAACAACAATAACAACACCAACGAGGATGAAATATTAACAAGATTACACATTTATATAAGGTATAAGGTAAACGATCCAATCCGACCGACCGAACCGTGTATCAAATCAGCGGGTGCGCAATCACTCTCTCCTTCACATCACGACTACATTTCTCTCTTCTGCATCGAGACCATCCATGTGAGCACCACGTCGACCCTGACATGTGGGAATGGGGGATATTCAAACTGTTGTGGAGAGCGTTTTCTTCTCAATTTTAAACTAACAAATTCAGGCTATTTTCCGAGCATTGTCCATGCAGTCTGACCATTCATCTCAGAGGGGAATGAGCCTACCTACCAATCTTTCATCTGCCCTCACATGTGGGAGCACCTTCGCAGAACGGTCACAAAAATTGAAAAAGGTAAACCATAGCACGGGTTAAACGGAAAATTTTAGGTTAAAATGGTAATCCATATATAAAAATGATAAATGATGGGGGTGAAAATGAATTAACTATTAAAGAAAGTTAAACATACTCATATAGGTATTAGGTAGTCGAAGTGTACTAATCGTGCCTTGTCAAAAGAAACGAAGGAAATGTTGAAACGGAGACTCGCTACTACATTCAATATGCTGAGCTGATAGTATAAGTTTGAATGGAGACTAGCTAGTATATTCAAAATTGCTGCAGAGAGCAAATTCCGAGGCTTGTCATTTTTAAATTAACAAATCATTGTTTTTTCTTAACCATTGACTAGGCGGTCTCACAATGCATTCATATGAGGCTAACTACCACTGTTTCATCGATCATGACCTCCCTCAGAAATGTATCCGTGTCATTATACACATCAAATTTGAACTGGTCAGAACGGAAAACTGAAACTGAATGCGGAAGCCACGAGCACTCTGTGACAACGCCTTTTTCAGTCTTTTTTTCAGCCGTCCCATCATCGCCTGATCACCTATTGCGGATTTTCTCATTAAATGACTTTTTTATTGACTTATAATGTAGTCATCAAGAAAGGATACAAACACAAGGAGTGCACATCAATCCTCCGCACTACTGGGAATTACACACGTGGCTTGGATAAGCCGCTAGATCCTCGAGAGAGGAACGCAGGGGGGGGGGGGGGGGTTGTAATGCGTGCTGCTGTATCACCAAAACGGATTCAAACTGGACAGAAGCCGATGGACACATTCTTTTTTTTTGCAGATAAACTTAAAATAACCAAGCATCAAACGTACAATCCTGCTTACACAAATTGATGACATCCGGGGGTCCTGATCCCAACCAGACAACAGTTCTACCCTCAGTTCTAGCAAAACTAGCTAAAAAATCACTAACTAAATTTTGACCACGCTTCATATAAACAATACTAGTCGTTCGAAGAGACTTCAAGTACTTTATCTCTGCCACCAAAGACGCATAGATTGACCTGTCAATGTCCTTGTCCTTCAACATGTTCACCGCTATAAGTGAATCCATCTCGATGCAAACTGGAAGTTCCGTCCGCTGAATAGCAACAGATAAACCCTCCATGCATGCGCATAATTCTGCTTCAAGGGCATCTCGGCATGAAAATAACTCCCTGCAAGATGAGTAAATAATGTTGCCTAGATTATCGTGAAGCACCATACCAGCACCAGCCCTTCCATCATTAATCCAGAAATCATCCGTATTGAGCTTCACCCAACCCTCTGGAGGAGGAAGCCACTTTACAGGAGGCACAATTCTTGATATTTCATGTGGCCTATTTACCGTTGGATCATAAGATATCACCACTTTACCTTTCACTGGATCACAATTAGAATTTTGAGCTATAACAATTAACGACTCAAGGTAGCTGCATAAATACTGGCGTGAAGCATTCATCGGTGCTGGAATTTTATTATGTACCAGCTCATTCCGATTATGCTAACATCTTTATAAAGTGAATAATAACATAGCTCGTTCAATATCTCCCAAAGGATACAAAACCTCCAGCAGCCATTCTATGCCCGTGTTAGACACCTCCTTTAATTTCAGCAGACGCCAGACCTCACTCATGCATTCCTAGAGTTGCACTGCAAGTGGGCATCGACACAGGGCATGAAAACTGTCTTCAGGCTCAGTTGCACAGACCGGACAAAAACTTGTTACCTCTAATCCACGCTTGTTTTTATTTTGCCATGTAGGAAGTGAATCAACAGCAACTCTCCATGCAAAATTCTTAACTGTGGGCGGTACGTTTGTTCTCCATATTAGCTTTCAGCAAGTGACTTCTCAAAAGCCATGTTATATGCAGACTTAACTGAAAATGTACCAAGTTTGCCTAATGTATGTATACATTTCTAGCTCCCCCAATCTTCTACTTTTCTACTCTAGTTCGTTTACATGTAGAGTCTCTTTACATGTATCCTCGCAGTCTGTCTGTCCGCTCCACGATGACTCTGTAATGCTCTGCAACGCCGGTCGCCAGTGCCGTCCTCTGCCGCGGGCGGCGGCGATGCTCCGGTGTTGCCGGTCCGTCTCCAGCCGCTTCCGTTCCTGATGATCGGCGGGCTGCCTCTGTTCGCCTCTGGTGGCCGTGGTTGGGTCGTCGCCCCTCGGCCTCGGCAGTTGCCGTCGCCGGTGCAACCGCGGCCGCCCCCGCTCGACGGCCTCGTCGCAGCCACGCATCCTCTCCTGCTTCCTCGTCTGCACGGCCTTGGTCACCTCTGTACGCGCCACGGAATAATTGGTTAAACTCCATGGAAGCAAGAGAGGGGACCTGACAAGAAGGGGAAAGAATCCAATCCAAGAACCGTCTTTGGTTCATCAGGCACGAACCTTGGGAGGTGATGAGGCGGTAGACCTCGCCGAGGAGGAGCGTGTCCCTTGGCTTGAGGAGCTTGATCTTGGTTATCCTGGCACCTCCTCTTTCTCCGGCGACGGCGGGGCCGGGCTCGGTGTCGGCATGGTGCAGGACGACGAGGGCGACGTAGTGGCCGGGGTTCCTGCGCATGACGTCCGCCGCGGTGGTCGGCCAGTGGAGGCGTTCCACCTTGCCGTCGCCCGGGTGCTGGATCACCACGGCCGCCGCGTCCGCCGCTTGGCAGTTCCCCATGTCCGTCGGTGTGGGCTCTCGCGTCTGGATTCTGGATTCTGATGAGAAGGACAGAGTGGGTTGTGGTGGTTATATGGGTTAGCGAGGAATCAATTTTAAATCAACTTCCGGACGTGCGATGCTGGTTGTTGCGGGATGATCAAAAAGGAAGGAGTCAACTTGTTGATTAGGCTCGTCGATGTCGACGGCCAACAAGGAGAAGAGAAGAAAAAGTTGGCCGGCCGGGATGCAACAGTTGAAGCACAGGGTAGATAGGCATCGATCGTGCTTGTCTTGTTGCGCAGGCATGTCGTGGGCGCGCCATATGCATGGCGACAATGCTCTGCAGGCTACGGGCAGTTCTACCAACTGGACTGTGAAAGAGTCGCCACATGTAAACTTGTTTATATTTGAGGGCAGCTTGTAGGGTTTTTGTATGATAGATATATACTGGGTCTACGCGTTTCATAAACATGTCTGTGTGTTTAATCTATGCAGAGGGATTCAACTCGAAAATGCTCTTTAGAGCTCGGGCTCCATGGAGCCCGAGTTTGACTTGATCAAAATTCAAATTTTCATGTCTCAAAGTCCATGAATTTGTCTTTTTTGCGCAGATCGCATTTTAGGGTATTTCATCCTCAAATTTTACATACATACACATAACATCCTTGCTTACTTGTATGATTTTTCAGTTTTTTTTAAACTGAAAAGTGCGAATTTTGAATTTTTCAAAAAATTCGGCCTCCATGGAGGCCGAGCTATAAAACGCCCTACTCGATTCAACTGCTCTAAGAATCTGCAAAAAATACTGCTCCCTCCGATCCATATTAATTCTTGCTGATTTAGAGACTAAATCATCGGTAGTTAATATGGATCGGACGGAGTACTACTACACTATCTGTTTTAAAATTTATTGCAGATAAGTTTTGTCATGGTTCGAATTTTGTAAAGTTTGAGCAAGTTCATCGGAGAAGATGAAAAATCAACATCCACAAATAGAAAATCAATATCATTACATGTATTGTGGACTATGTATTTTCATGTTGTATCTACTTGGTATTGTGGATGTTGATATTCTCTCTAAAAACTTAAGTAAGGGTTTACAATGTTTGACTCGGGACAAAATAAATATGCAATGTATTTTGATATGGTGAGAGTTTTCACGAATGACCTTATATGCCATGCTCTTCTCACCATGTGGCGACGAAGGCAGGTGAAGACACGGGGTACAAATGCGTCGCACCGTGACGTCATGGGACGAGCTGAGCAATGAGCACCCATAGCCCTGGCCGAGGGCATTTAATTTCTTTTTACTCTTACCTATATAGGTTTTGTATTGCTCTTAGAGATGGAAGTACCATACACTAGTGCGTCAGGCCAGAGAAGTTAATAAGAAATAGATCTGCCGCCTAATTGCCTCGCGATCCGTAAAGTCGTTGGATCCCGTACAAGAGCACAACAAGTTTTAAAACTTGGTTGTTGAAACTTAGAATTTTGCCGGTCGCATTTTCTAAAACTTATAAAATTGTCGCTCGTACTAAGTTTCAAAAGTTAAAACTTAATAAAGTTTCAAAAACTCCTCAAAACATATTCAAAATGGATCTCGTTTGAAAGATCCCGTCACCGGAAACATGAATAAGTAAACGAAACTTAATTCAAACTTTCGGTTCAAAAGATATGAAAGACTAAAAATTGAAAGCCAAAGGAAGAAGGAGGTTGCGTGCCCTTGCACCTGCGTGCTACAAATTCTTTCCACATAGAACAATTTCATTTGGGATTATCTGCTACTAGCGGAAATTCACTTTGGCACATGGGAGCATATGCTCCTGCCACCGGTAAAAAATATTTCAAAATGTCAAAAAATTCCAGACAAAGAATTGGCGCGTATATCAATACATTCTATGTGTGCACGCCAAGTTTTACGGAAAACAGACATTTTTGTGGCTGTGTAAAAAGACAAAAATAATGTCTCATGAAATGACCTTTTTAACACTGAATTTTGTCTTCTTTGCACGCGAAACAAAAGTTGTCAGTTTTCCATGAACGAATTTGTGAAGCGTAGAATGTTGAGATGTATGTGTGAAACGTTTTGTCAGCATTTTGTGACATTTTGAAATACATTTAAAACACATTTTTAAAACCAGGAGCATATACTCCCGGGAGTCACAACGCCATTTGAGTATATAAATGGCTAGATAACATGTTGGTAGCTAGTCTGATGCACATTTATGTTTGGGTGGCTGATCAACGCAAGTTGTTTGTTGTTGGCATCCCATTCTTTCTTCTGTTTCCTTTTCTCTCTCTCTCTCTTCTCCTTCTTTTGCTTGTGTGTAGCTATCTACTAACTCGAAAGAGACGTACAGAAATCAAAACGGAGTAAGGATATTGGGTCTCCACCACAAATTCCCTGGGCCTATCAATATCTACTCATGACTATATGTACTTGATGGATATCTCGGCAGAATATGTTGTTGTAGTTGACAGCCCCAATTGGTGGACTTGCATTCCAATTATTTTGTTAGTGACATCAATGATGGATCAAATCAAGACAATAACGTGCTCTAGAGACATCGCCAAACAACAATGAGCACATACTAACACGGTGGCAGGAGGAAAGAGAAATCAGGCCTATATCTAATGATGAAGTGATAAAATTATTACAAACAATTGACAGCTCATAAAACTGTTACCTAGCTAATTGACTCTTGTTGTGACAAGGAAACAATTTAGATAAGACATAACAATAATATACTGGAAACCAAAAATCATTCCACCGCCCTGGAAAAAAAATCGACCGCGATACATTTGTAACAATGTTAGTGGGCATGACATCTATATATCAGCATAAAAAATATAAACTAGAATTGATACAAATAATCTTATAGCTAAGTAATGAGACAAAAAGGTTAAGCCCTCCTTATCCTTGGCTAACCCCGGAGCCGGCCACTGTTGCCCTGTCTGTGGATGGATCATTCTGAGCAGTCGATGGTTCAGCTGCTACTGGAATGGTGCTGCGAGACAGTAGTGGGTTGGTATTATTCGCTGCATATCGATATATATTACGCTGCAATGATCCATTGGAAGCCGAACTTCATGCGATCATGCAAGGGATGGCCTTGGCTATCCAACATTCCAACCTTCCTGTGGTACCGCTGTCGGATTCTTCTGAAGCTTTGGCCAGTCTGTCAAATGATGCCTTGGTTCGCTCTGGGTATGGCCAGTTAGTTCTAGAGATCAAAGAGTAAATGTGTATTAGAGAGTTTTTACCTCAGAAAATTAGTCGTAGTCAAAATAGAGTTGCCGACCGGTTGGTCAACTATAGCCAATCCGAGCGAGCTACAGCTGTGTGGTTGGGTTCGGTTCCACAATGTATCGAGGACTTGTGGCCTCTTGACTGTAGCTCTACTACCTTACAATAAAACTCATTTTACCCCACAAAAAAGATATCTGATTTTTGCAGTAAATTTTGCTGCAAAAGTTAGCACCACATTCCATGTAATATTCGCGCAAAATTACAAAACCGATCTAATAATGCTTCTGCAAACTTTTTTGTTCGACGATTGTCGCAAGGGTCAATGGTTTGACCATGGTCTCAAATAACCACGCTATCAGTTACAAGACAGGGGGGGGGGGGGGGGGGGGGGCACTCTTGAAACAAAACTCATTTTTGTGGATCCTGTCATGCATGCATGGTTGAACCTACCGACCGGGCAAGATCGCCCTGGTTGCTTCACTGACGAATCAGAACTTGAGAAGGCGCCAGAGGCAAAGTCTCTTTTACCGGTTCCTGGATGTACGTGCAAACCATCCACCGTTCGTCTGGTTTGCGATTCGTGCGTTCACGTGGCCCACCTCTCGTATAGCACTAGTATTCTCATAACCCATCTCTCGTATAGCACTGTTGGATGTCAGATGGCTGGTCCACCTCTTTTCATCACTTTGCACTAGTATGTCCTACAGGTACTACTTTTGCCAGTGCACTGTACGCATGCATGCAACTTCTTTTCTCTCTCCACCCTTCCAAACAAATGCATCTTTTTATTTTTGCTTACAGTTTTAGATGGTCACTATCTTTCACATTAAAAATCTGTTATTGATTTTTTTATATATTCAAATTCCTTGCAACATGATCTTCAGAACAAGTTCAAATTTGAATATTTTTCAACTAGATTTAGAAATAACGAGTTTCACATTTCACTTGGTCCAAAAAATAAATTTCACTAGTTCATAGATATAAATTATTTCAAAGAATTGAAACATATATTTCAGTGTGTATATTGTGAGTGTAAAACGTTTTCTGAAACTAGTGAAATGAGTGAAACCTATCTTTTGTAACGAGTGAAATCACTTTTCTGAAACAACTGTAATTAGTTTCAAAAAATTGATTTCACTCATTACAAAAATTAAGTGAAATCTACCTTTTGTAATGAGTGAAATCACTTTTTTGAAACAACTGAAATAAGTGAAATTGTTTTTTATAAATGAGCGAAATCTGTTTTATGAAGTGAGTGAAATTGTTTTTTGAATTGTGTGAAATTGGTTTTTGAAATTGTGTGAAATTGGTTTTTGAAATAATTGAAATTAGTTCTTTGCATCGAGTGAAATCCATTTTGAAATATGTTTTCTCAACTAAGTGAAATATCTTTTCACAAGTGAGTACAAATTATTTTCTTCATATGAGTGAAATATGTTTCTTCGGATGAGTGAAATTGGTTTTTTGAACATGAACAAATGAGTTTTTCTAATGATTGAAATCAGCTTTCTGAAATAAGTGAAATACATATTTTAATTTAGTGAATCCGGTGTTTTGAATGAGCCTAAATCCATCTTTTGAAAATGAGTGAAATAATTTTTGAATGAGCCTAAATCCATCTTTTAAAATGTTTGAAATAAATACCATTTCACAGCGAAACAATTTTGTGTTTTAGGAAAGTCATTTCAAAGATAACTGAAATATATAAAATAAAAAGAAGTTTAAATATATCCAAGATTGATTTTGTTCTGAAGATCTTGTCATCACGATTCCAAATATATAAAAAGTTTCAAAAATGGATATTTCATTTAACAGATATCAACCCTGCAAAATATTAGGATGAAATTAAATACAAGTCATTTATATGGAGAGACAGGAACGACGATGCTTCGGTGCCTTAAGGCACCTATCATTGTATCTATGATATGTGGGCTCAACAGGTGGCTGACCCACATGTCAATGATTCAAAGATAGGTGCATTTAAGGCACCGAAGAGAATGCATGCAGCGCACATCTCTCGCTTCTAACTCTCTCTCTCTCTCTCTCCTGCAAAAAGCTACCAGACACTGCTTTGTCTCAGGTGTGCAGTTGTATTGACCGGGTATAGCAGTGGGATTCAATTTACAACTTATACAGAGTCTGACATCACGAATCTTGATGAAACAGGAGGAACGGTGGATGGTGCGCCGGTACCTCCCGCCACGGGTAAAAATACTTTTTCGAGGCACCAGATCAAAGAAACACGAGTTGCAGGCCATGCAGGGTTCACACTAACTCCTAGCGCCCATTCCGACCGTAACCAGTTGACACTTAACTAGTACAGTACTCCGATATACTAGTTAACACGAGTTGGAGTAGTAGTAGCAACTGCTAAGCAGTCATGCATGGCGGCGCCGATATGCTAACCAGTTGACACTTAACTACTAATCTCTCTCTCTCTCTCTCTCTCTCTCTCATTAGCATGTTGCCGAGGAGGACAAGAAGCACACTTGGACACATGAATCTTCCTGCTCATGGCTGGCCCTTGTCCCATTAGAAGACACGGATCGCAAATCTCCCCTCGGACTGCCCTCCACACAGGGACACGGAAGGAGACGCTCGTCTGAGGCTCAAGGAATGGTTGGGGTGGGTGACAGGATGAGAAAGTGTGTGTTTTTTTCTTTCGAAACGGCGAAAGTGTGTGTTTTGGGAAAGCAAGGAAAGGAAGCAACACATGAAATGGATCATCGATGGACCTGATCGATCTGATTAGTTAACTACTCAAAGCTGATGATAATGAGAGCTTTTCATTTCTGCAGGCACATGCATGGCGACTAGCTGACTGAGAGACGCTACAGTACAACCGAGCCTGCCAACCTACCTACTAGTGCGGCTCCGTTTGTTTTGTTTGGTGAGATGCATTTGGAGTGTGAGTCATCGATCGCTTATATATAATCTTACTCATGTGTCGGGACGATGCATGGTTCAAACGAAACCAAGATACGTTCGGAATTGATTGAAAAATGGGATCCCTGTTTTCCTGTCAGGACGAGCACACTTGCTCGCTGTTTTCCTGTCTCGCATCTTCAGATTCAGAGGGCAGCTTCCACACTTGCTCGCTGTTTTCCTGTCTCGCATCTTCAGATTCAGAGGGCAGCTTCCTCCTGTCTTGCGTCCGTTGAACTCCACGTACTCCATCTAGCTAGAGGCGAGCTAGAGCTGCTAAAAAGGTCCCGACCAACATCGTTAGACTCTGTCTATTCCCGGGTCGTCCAGGATTCAACTGTTCAATCACAGCGGCAAGTTAGTGTTTCCAGGTTAAGAAAAGAGGTTCGTTCCCACGTGAGCTAGTTAGAGCATCTTCAACAGCCGCCCAACGCGTCGCGCCTTAAAAACTACTTTGCTGCGTGTCCATCGACTGGTTTGACGCGGCGAGCAGCGCTGGCTCCAGCAGCCGCGCTAAAAGGCAGCGCACGCGCGCAGCTTCAGCAGCACGCAAAAATGAAGCACACGCGACACTCGCACAAACAACTTTTATGCATTTCAAACACAAGCAAAAAGATCAAACACAAACAAAATAAATCAACAAAATAAATAGTTCAATATCGTTATTACAACTCAAACAAATAGTTTATCGTTCAATACAACAAATAGTTCAACAATACAACAAATAGTTCAAGAATACAACATCAAACGCACAAATCATGATGCTCTTTGTCGCCCATTCCAAGCCCACCATTCCTCAATGAGATCCTTCTGAAGATCATCATGCGCCACGGGACGTCGGATGGCATGATAGGAGGCAACAAAACGGGCCACCCTTTCAGCCCTTCGTCGCACTCGCACGGGATGTCCCAAAAGCTCATACTGAGAGTAGTCTACATCTTGGCCACGCTCATTCTTGATGATCATGTTGTGCATGATCGCACAAGCATGCATGATCTACCAAAGTATCTTTTGATCCCAAAATCTAGCCGGTCCTCTCACAAAAAAATAGCAAATTGGGCTTGCAAAATCTCAAAAGCTCTCTCTACATCTTTTCTAGCTGCCGCCGGAGCATTGTGGAAATCAAGATTTTTCTTACCTTCCTATTTTTTCAACGGCTTCACAAATGTTTGCCACTTTGGGTAGAGCCATCTGCAAGATAGTAGCCATAGTTGTACGTACGGCTATTTGCTACAAACTACACCGGTGGCAAATCACCATTTGCAATCTTATTAATCAGTGGTGACCGGTTGACAACGTTGATGTCATTCAAAGATCCAGGAATTCCAAAGAAAGCATGCCAAATCCAAGTCTCTTGATTGGCCACTGCTTCAAGGATTATAGTGGAACCCTTTTTTTGACCGTGGAATTGCCCATGCCATGCCTTTGGACAATTCTTCCAACTCCAATGCATGCAATCTATTGAGCCAAGCATACCAGGGAAGCTGCGAGCTTTGTTCATCTCCAATAGCATTACGGCGTCTTCAGCGTTGGGAGATCTCAAATACTCCTGGCCAAACACTTGCACAATTCCGACTGCGAAGCGCTTGACACACATGATGGCTTGGCTCTCACCCATAGCCAAGTGAGCATCAACTAGATCAGCCGGGATACCGTATGCCAACATACGCAAAGCGGCTGTCACCTTCTGAAAGATGCTATGCCCGAGGTCTCCAGCGGAATTCCTCCTTTGTTGAAAAAACCGGTCATGGCTCGCTAGTTTCTCTGCAATGCGCCTGAACAACTCGGTGCTCATCCTAAACCGGCGACGAAAATATGACTCGGGGTATGTGGGATTCTTCCCAGAATAATGCCTGATCAATCTGTTGTGGGCATCGATCTTACCCTCCAAATTTTCTGCGACTCATAACCGAACCATCGTGCTTCGGTTTTTTATTGATGTGCATAGCTAGGATCATTGCAAGATCCTCCTCTTCTTCCATATCAAATTCTTCTTCCAAAGAATCATACGACGAACTCATCTACAATGTTCAATACTATGATATAAAAACTACAATCAACATGCACCAAATTCATGGAGTTTGAGCAATACATACCTTGCAGGCGTTTTGTCAAACACCTTGCGGGCACTGAGCGGCACCGAGCGCCCGGGCGCTGTTCGTCGGAGGACGGCCGCGCGCGAGGGGCGGCGGTGACTAGAGGGGGGCGGAGGAAGCCGCCGCGGCGCGGGGATAGACCGAGGAAGCGCCGGAATGGTTGCCGGGTGGCGCGGGCAGCGGCGGCTCCGCGGCTGGATCGGGGGGTCGAGTTGCGAGCGAGCGCGAGAGAGTCCAGCGCGCGGGAACGAGCACAGCAAATAAACGGCACACGATGGAGTTTTGGCCCACGCGCTAAACTAGATACGCCGCGCGCGCGGTTTTTGCGCGCCCACTGAAGCCATTCTACTGATTGCGCATGCGCTAAAATGGGCAATTTTGTGACGCGACGCTTGTTTAGCGCGGCTGTTGGAGATGCTCTTAGCCCTCCAAATGCCACAAATTATTGTATCCCAACGAAGAATGACCAAGCAAGAGCAGTCTCCTTTGTTCTGCTACTAAAATTAGCTTTGCGAGCGTATTGGTACTTTGATCAAGTAGGAGTTACTAGTTTTGAAGGCGCTCCTTTCTTTTCAGGGAAGGACTAGGCTCTCCTACCGCTTCTCTCTCTTTCCCTTCCCCGCCGCTCCGAACTGTTTCGCTAGAGTGGGTGCATCCGACTGTGTCGGGCCTTCATACATTAAGGTGCTTGCGAGGATTTTGGATATCCTCCTTATGTGAGGTATGAGGACATCGATGAACTTTAAAGCCTTTAGGCCTCCTTTGGTTCATGGGATAGGAATGTTATAGGAATAGAAAAATCATAGGAAATGAGATGACATACATCTCAATTCATGTCATTTGATGCATATGATAGGAATTTTTTCACTGAGTCTAAGCTAATGTTTTTTTCTCCAAAATGTGAAGGATTGATTCTTATTCTACATAGGAACAGGAATCTATTCCTACAAACCAAATGGCTTCAAAGGAGTTTTTCCTTTGCAAATCATATCCTATATCATTCCTATAGAATTCCTACAAACCAAAGGAGGCCTACACCCGGGGCCTCTCAAACCCGCCTCATACGCCCGGGCGGGCCGCCCGGTCACTGATCGGTCACGTTTTTTGACCCAGATGGACACCCAAACGGTCCTCAAACACCCAGGTTGGCTGGCACCCCCATATCCAGCTCAAATATGGGGCAGATATGGGGGCGCCCGGGCACGCCGGCCACATCAGACTAACGAAGGGGTCCCAGTCAGAAACTCCCTCAAATCCGGCAGTCCGAAGCTCGTCTCCTCCGTCGGACCAATGGCTCCGGGTGGTGCAGCTCCAGCGGGCCACATAGTGCATTTCCCGGCTATTTAAGTCGACCGGCGGCACCAAAACCCTACCATTCATCCATATTTTCCTCTTCCTGTCTACTGCCGCTGCCACTTTCCACTCCACCCGTCCGCCTAGTAGCCATGCCCCCACGCCGTCGGGTGAGGAGTAAGCCCTTTTCGACGCCGGAGCGCCGGCTCGAGCTCCTTGAGTAGATCCGGGCTAGGCGCGAACCCCGGATCGCCGCAGGGCTACCTTCGGATGCAGTGGAACCGTAGAAGGAGTTGGAGGAGGATGAGGATGAGGAGGACAGCGACAACGCTGAGGAGGACTTTGAGGAGGAGGGGGTGAGCTAGAGGAGGAGGATGTGGGGGACGCTGGCGACGGGGATCTGCGGGCGAAGCAGCAGGCCATTGATATGTCTTCAATGTATCTATAATTTTTGATTGTTCCATGCTATTATATTATCAACCTTGGATGTTTTATATGCATTTATATGCCATTTTATATTATTTTTGGGACTAACCTATTAACCTAGAGCCCAGTGCCAGTTTCTGTTTTTCCTTGTTTTAGAGTATCGCAGAAAAGGAAAATCAAACGGAGTCCAATTGACCTGAAACTTCACGGAACTTATTTTTAGACCAGAAGAAGCCCACGGAGTATCGGAGATGGACCAGGAGAGTCCCTAGCTGCCCACGAGGGTGGGGGCGCGCCCCCCTGCCTCGTGGACAGCCCGGAGATCCACCAACGTACTTCTTCCTCCCATATATACCCATATACCCTAAAAACTTCGGGGAGCAGAATAGATCGGGAGTTCCGCCGCCAGAAGCCCCAGTAGCCACCGAAAACCAATCTAGACCCGTTCCGGCACCCTGCCGGAGGGGGAATCCCTCTCCGGTGGCCATCTTCATCTTCCCGGTGCTCTCCATGACGAGGAGGGAGTAGTTCTCCCTCGGGGCTGAGGGTATGTAGCAGTAGCTATGTGTTTGATCTCTCTCTCTCTCGTGTTCTTGAGGTGGTACGATATTGATGTATCGCGAGCTTTGCTATTATAGTTGGATCTTATGATGTTTCTCCCCGTCTACTCTCTTGTAATGGGTTGAGTTTCCCTTTGAAGTTATCTTATCTGATTGAGTCTTTAAGGATTTGAGAACACTTGATGTATGTCTTGCGTGGGATAACCGTGGTGACAATGGGTTATTCTATTGATTCACTTGATGTATGTTTTGGTTATCAACTTGCGGGTTCCGCCCATGAACCTATGCATAGGGGTTGGCACGCGTTTTCGTCCTGACTCTCCGGTAGAAACTTTGGGGAACTCTTTGAAGTACTTGGTGTTGGTTTGAATAGATGAATCTGAGATTGTGTGATGCATATCGTATAATCAAACCCACGGATACTTGACGTGACATTGGAGTATCTAGGTGACATTAGGGTTTTGATTGATTTGTGTCTTAAGGTGTTATTCTAGTATGAACTCTAGGATAGATTGAACGGAAAGAATAGCTTCATGTTATTTTACTACGGACTCTTGAATAGATCGATCAGAAATAATAACTTTGAGGTGGTTCGTACCCTACCATAATCTCTTCGTTTGTTCTCCGCTATTAGTGACTTTGGAGTGACTCTTTGTTGCATGTTCAGGGATAGTTATGTGATCCAATTATGTTATTATTGTTGAGAGAATTTGCACTAGTGAAAGTATGAACCCTAGGCCTTGTTTCCTAGCATTGCAATACTGTTTGTGCTCACTTTTATCATTAGTTACCTTGCTATTTTTATATTTTCAGATTACAAAAACATATATCTACCATCCATATTGCACTTGTATCACCATCTCTTCGCCGAACTAGTGCACCTATACAATTTACCATTGTATTGGGTGTGTTCGGGACACAAGAGACTCTTTGTTATTTGGTTGCAGGGTTGTTTGAGAGAGACCAACTTCATCCTACGCCTCCCACGGATTGATAAACCTTAGGTCATCCACTTGAGGGAAATTTGCTACTGTCCTACAAACCTCTGCACTTGGAGGCCCAACAACGTCTACAAGAAGAAGGTTGTGTAGTAGACATCAAGCTCTTTTCTGGCGCCGTTTCTAGGGAGGTGAGTTCTTGAAGGTATATCTTTAGATCTTGCAATTGAATCTTTTTGTTTCTTGTTTTATCACTAGTTTATTTTATAAAACAAAACTACAAAAAAAGGAAGTAAGTTTGCCTCATACACTTCATCTTTTTAATATCTTTCGTGAGTATGATGGAAAGAAAAATTGTGCCAAAGTGTTAGAAGAAGAATGCTTTAAAATGTTTGGCACTAAATCTTTGAATGATGAGCATGATTGCAATGTTGTTAGTATGAACTCCTTGAATATCCATAGTACTAATGATGATTGCACTAGTTATGATGAAAATGTCTCCTATAAACATGTCAATTTTTGTGGAGTGCATTGGGTTTGCAAGTACACACCAAATAGGGAAGATGGATATTGCAAGAGGCATAAGCATTTAGAAACTAAATTGTTGCAAGAAAGGCTAGATGTTTGTGCTGAAAGATTCAATATTTATCGCCATCCTTGTGAATTTTGCAATGAACATGGCCATTTAAAGCTCCAATGCTATTTGTTTCATGATCAAGTCGTGTCCAAAAATTGTGATAACTTGATTACCCTTGAGCATCATAAAGAGCTTAGTCTTCTTTTGGGTTATGAAGAAATGAAACGTATAACTGAGGGTATTCCAAAATTTAATCTCAATAAATTTCTTGATTTTGATCTAGAGGAAATTTATATGTATTGTGCGGTGAATTGCATCGAAAACCCTTATATTACCAATTACATAAAGTAAAGAAAACAAATAGAGGATGAAAAGAATACTAATGAAAGGGAAGAGACTTGCCAATATCCTCCTATTATTTCTTATGATGAATCAGGTAACGAGGAGGAGCCTTCTATTCAACCAATCTCATTAATAAGGAGCTCCAAAAGGAAGATTAAACCCACACATGATGTGAAGAAGAAAAAGAAAAGACGGAGAAGCAAAGGTAGAAAGGTATCTCTCCCAAATAATGTTGCTCCTATTATTCATTGTGATGATGATAATTGCTATACTATCGGTGCTATCCATACTATTGATGATGAGAGTGATTATGCTTATGATATGAAAAGGCCCAAGTTTGGGGATGCTATGTTTGATGAAGATGATGTTTTTGAGAATATATTTGCTGCAATTAATGTTTGTCCCAAGCTTGGGGATGCTACGTTTAATGAATATGATATTTTTAGTCTCCCAAGTTTTGATATGCAAATTTATAATGATGATAGCATGCCTCCTAATTATCATGATTATATTGCTGAAAGTGGATTTGGAGAGGTCATGACTTTATTTAGTAATTATTCCACTATCTTGGAAGATGTTTCAATTGATTAGGATGAGAACAAAGTTGCTACTTATGATGATTATTGTGATGACACTTATGCTATAAAAAGTAGTGATGATTATATTTATAAAACTTGTCATGATTATGATTACCCTTTTTCTGAACATTACTCTTTTAATGTGGAAACAATTTATAGTATTCGAGTCTCTTATGATACTCCCACTATTCCGAATGAGAAGAATTTTGCTTCTGTGGAGAGTATTAAAATTTCTATGCTTGTAGATCATGCAAAGAATGCTTTAGGTGCTGGTTATATTGTTGAATTCATTCATGATGCTACTGAAAATTATTATGAGGGAGGAATATATGCTTGTAGTAATTGCAATAATATCAAGTTTCCTCTCTATGTGCTTAAAGTTATGAAGTTATGCTTGTTTTACCTTCCTATGCAAGTTGATTCTTGTTCCCATAATTTGTTTGCTCACAAAATCCCTATGCATAGGAAGTCGGTTCGGCTTAAATGTGCTAGTCATATTCTTCATGATGCCCTCTTTATGTTACAATTCTTATCTTTTATGTGAGCATCATTGAAATCATCATGCCTAGCTAGGGGCGTTAAACGATAGCGCTTGTTGGGAGGCAACCCAACTTTATTTTTGTTCCTTGCTTTTTGTTCCTGTTTAGTAATAAATAATTTATCTAGACTCTGTTATGGTTGTGTTTTTGTGTTTAATTAGTGTTTGTGCCAAGTAGAACCTTTGGGAAAACTTGGGAAAAGTCTTTGCGATCATGCTGTAAAAAACATAAACTTTAGCGCTCACGAGAATTGTTGCCAGTTTTTATTGGAGAGTTATATTGAGTTAATTCTTTTTGAATATGATTAATAGACAAATTACTTAGGTCCACCAATTTATTTGAGAATTTTATGAGTTCCAGAAGTATACGTTTGATACAGATTACTACAGACTGTTCTGTTTTTGAGAGATTATGTTTTCTGTGTGTTGTTTGCTTATTTTGATGAATCTATGAGTAGTATCGGAGGGTATGAACCATAGAGAAGTTGGAATACAGTGATATTACACCAATATGAATTTAGAGTGAGTTCACAACAGTACCTAAGTGGTGATTTATTTTATTATACTAACGGAGCTTATGAGTTTTCTGTTAAGTTTTGTGTTGTGAAGTTATCAAGTTTTGGGTGAAGATTCGATGGACTATGGAATAAGGAGTGGCAAGAGTCTAAGCTTGGGGATGCCCAAGGCACCCCATGGTAATATTCAAGGACAACCAAAAGCCTAAGCTTGGGGATGCCCCGGAAGGCATCCCCTCTTTCGTCTTCGTTCATCGGTAACTTTACTTGGAGCTATATTTTTATTTACCACATGATATGTGTTTTGCTTGGAGCATAATTTTCTTTTATTTAGTTTTGCTTGGTGCTTGAATAAAATACAAAGATCTGAAATTATTAAATGTTAGAGAGTCTTCATATAGTTGCATAATTATTCGACTAATTAATCTTCACTTATATCTTTCGGAGTAGTTTGTTGTTGCTCTAGTGCTTCACTTATATCTTTTTAGAGCACGGTGGTGGTTTTATTTTATAGAAGTAGATGAACTCTCATGCGTCTCTTATATTATTTTGAGAGTCCTAAAAAGCATGGTAATTTGCTTTGGTTATGAATTTAGTCCTAATATGATGGGCATCCAAGAGGGATATAATAAAAACTTTCATATAAAGTGCATTGAATACTATGAGAAGTTTGATACTTGATAATTGTTTTGAGACATGGAGATGGTGATATTAGAGTCATGCTAGTTGAGTAGTTGTGAATTTGAGAAATACTTGTGTTGAAGTTTGTGATTCCCGTAGCATGCACGTATGGTGAACCGTTATGTGATGAAGTCGGAGCATGATTTATTTATTGATTGTCTTCCTTATGAGTGGCGGTCGGGGACGAGCGATGGTCTTTTCTACCAATCTATCCCCCTAGGAGCATGCGCGTAGTACTTTGTTTCGATAACTAATAGATTTTTGCAATAAGTATGTGAGTTCTTTATGAGTAATGTTGAGTCCATGGATTATACGCACTCTCACCCTTCCACCATTGCTAACCTCTCTAGTACCGCGCAATTTTCGCCGGTACCTTAAACCCACCATATACCTTCCTCAAAACAGCCACCATACCTACCTATTATGACATTTCCATAGCCATTCCGAGATATATTGCCATGCAACTTTCCACCGTTCCGTTATTATGACGCGCTTCATCATTGTCACATTGCTTTGCATGATCATGTAGTTGACATCGTATTTGTGGCAAAGCCACCGTTCATAATTATTTCATACATTTCACTCATGAGTCATTGCACATCCCGGTACACCGCCGGAGGCATTCATATAGAGTCATATTTTGTTCTAAGAATCGAGTTGTAATTCATGAGTTGTAAGTAAATAAAAGTGTGATGATCATCATTATTAGAGCATTGTCCCAGTGAGGAAAGGATGATGGAGACTATGATTCTCCCATAAGTCGAGATGAGATTCCGGACAAAAAATTTAAAAAAAGAAGAGAAAAAAGAGGACATAAAAAAAGAGAAAAGGCCCAAATAAAAAAATAAAATAAAAAAATAAAATAAAAAATGAGAGAAGAAGAGAGAAGGGGCAATGCTACTATCCTTTTACCACACTTGTTCTTCAAAGTAGCACCATGATCTTCATGATAGAGAGTCTCCTATGTTGTCACTTTCATATACTAGTGGGAATTTTACATTATAGAACTTGGCTTGTATATTCCAATGACGGGCTTTCTCAAAATGCCCTAGGTCTTCGTGAGCAAGCAAGTTGGATGCACACCCACTTAGTTTCTTTTTGAGCTTTCATACACTTATAGCTCTAGTGCATCCGTTGCATGGCAATCCCTACTCACTCACATTGATATCTATTGATGGGCATCTCCATAGCCCGTTGATACGCCTAGTTGATGTGAGACCATCTTCTCCCTTTTTGTCTTCTCCACAACCACCATTCTATTCCACCTATAGTGCTATGTCCATGGCTCATGCTCATGTATTGCATGAAGATTGAAAAAGTTTGAGAACATCAAAAGTATGAAACAATTGCTTGGCTTGTCGCCGGTGTTGTGCATGATTTAAATATTTTATGTGGTGAAGATAGAGCATAGCCAGACTATATGATTTTGTAGGGATAGTTTTCTTTGGCCATGTTATTTTGAGAAGACATGATTACTTGGTTAGTATGCTTGAAGTATTATTATTTTATGTCAATATTAAACTTTTGTCTTGAATCTTATGGATCTGAATATTCTTGCAAATATAAAGAGAACTACATGGATAAATATGTTCGGTAGCATTCCACATCAAAAATTCTGTTTTTATCATTTACCTACTCGAGGACGAGCAGGAATTAAGCTTGGGGATACTGATACGTCTCCAACGTATCTATAATTTTTGATTGTTCCATGCTATTATATTATCAACCTTGGATGTTTTATATGAATTTATATGCTATTTTATATGATTTTTGGGACTAACCTATTAACCTAGAGCCCAGTGCCAATTTCTGTTTTTTCCTTATTTTAGAGCATCACAGAAAAGGAAAATCAAACGGAGTCCAATTGACCTAAAATTTCACGGAACTTATTTTTGGACCAGAAGAAGCCCACGGAGTATCAGAGATGGACCAAGAGAGTCCCGGGCTGCCCACGAGGGTGGGGGCGTGCCCACCCCCTGGGCGCGCCCCCCTGCCTCGTGGACAGCCCGGAGATCCACCGACGTACTTCTTCCTTCCATATATACCCATATACGCTAAAAACTCCGGGGAGCAGAATAGATCGGGAGTTCCGCCGCCAGAAGCCTCCGTAGCCACTGAAAACCAATCTAGACCCGTTCCGGCACCCTGCCGGAGGGGGAATCCCTCTCCGGTGGCCATCTTCATCATCCCGGTGCTCTCCATGACGAGGATGGAGTAGTTCTCCCTCGGGGCTGAGGGTATGTACCAGTAGCTATGTGTTTGATCTCTCTCTCTCTCTCTCTCTCGTGTTCTTGAGGTGGTACGATCTTGATGTATCGCGAGCTTTGCTATTATAGTTGGATCTTATGATGTTTCTCCCCCTCTACTCTCTTGTAATGGATCGAGTTTTCCCTTTGAAGTTATCTTATCGGATTGAGTCTTTAAGGATTTGAGAACACTTGATGTATGTCTTGCGTGGGATAACCGTGGTGACAATGGGTTACTCTATTGATTCACTTGATGTATGTTTTGGTGATCAACTTGCGGGTTCCGCCCATGAACCTATGCATAGGGGTTGGCACACGTTTTCGTCTTGACTCTCCGGTAGAAACTTTGGGGCACTCTTTGAAGTACTTTGTGTTGGTTCAAATATATGAATCTGAGATTGTGTGATGCATATCGTGTAATCATACCCGCGGATACTTGAGGTGAAATTGGAGTATCTAGGTGACATTAGGGTTTTGATTGATTTGTGTCTAAAGGTGTTATTCTAGTATGAACTCTACGATATATAGATTGAACGGAAAGAATAGCTTCATGTTATTTTACTACGGACTCTTGAATAGATCGATCAGAAAGAATAACTTTGAGGTGGTTTCGTACCCTACCATAATCTCTTCGTTTGTTCTCCACTATTATTGACTTTGGAGTGACTCTTTGTTGCATGTCGAGGGATAGTTATGTGATCCAATTATGTTATTATTGTTGAGAGAACTTGCACTAGTGAAAGTATGAACCCTAGGCCTTGTTTCCTAGCATTGCAATACCGTTTGTGCTCACTTTTATCATTAGTTACCTTGCTATTTTTATATTTTCAGATTACAATAACATATATCTACCATCCATATTGCACTTGAATCACCATCTCTTCGCCGAACTAGTGCACCTATACAATTTACCATTGTATTGGGTGTGTTGGGGACACAAGTGACTCTTTGTTATTTGGTTGCAGGGTTGTTTGAGAGAGACCATCTTCATCCTACGCCTCCCAAGGATTGATAAACCTTAGGTCATCCACTTGAGGAAAATTTGCTACTGTCCTACAAACCTCTGCACTTGGAGGCCCAACAACGTCTACAAGAAGAAGGTTGTGTAGTAGACATCAGCCATCCTCGATTCCCTCCGGTTAGAGTCGGCTGCGGTGGCAAGCCGCTGTCGCCGGCAGGAGATGGAGGCACAAGAGGCCGCGGGGGAGGCAGAGATGGTCGCCTACATGGATGAGGTCGAGCAGGAGGAGGATTAGCCGGAGCCCTCCAACCCGCCCGTCCAGCCGACGCTCGGCACTGTCGTTGTGTACATCTCCGGCGACGAAGAGTAGCTAGGGTAGCACGTCGGATTCCTTTTGCATGCTTTGTATGGATCTTGGGGATGAAATATGAGAGAGGGGGATGCAAAGTGACTAATTTTAGGTGTGCTCGGTCAGTGCCCGCGGACACGTCCGGACGCGTCCGCAGGCATTTGAGGGAATGGATTTGCAAAGTCCGACTGTAGATGCTCTTAGAGTTATGTTCTATGTACACTTTTGTCCTTTGCACGTGAGATGGGGATGTGTATTTTGCTTTTCATCTAGCGTCCACCAAAAAGAAGTGGCTAGAATGGAAGATCTTCCTCTGTTGGGGAAGATAGAAAACAAAAAGAGAAATGAAGGAGAGGAAAGTTGAAAGAAATAATCACGCATATCAAGCATAGGGAACTCCCTCTCCATGTTATGAAGTTCAGATCCACCACCCTATCTCTTTTCAAGATAGGGTTTCACCATACCTCGGTGAAATAATTTCAATATTGGTGCAATTGCCTTGGCAAAGGAATCCAGATTTCACAAGAGAACCAAGCACATCAAGGGACACTTCAATTCCATCCGTGATCAAGTTAAGAAGGGAGACATAGAGATTTGCAAAATATATACGGATCTGAATGTTGCAGACCCGTTGACTAAGCCTCTCTCACGAGAAAAACATGATTAGCACTGACGGTGTCCTGGACTAGGGGGTACTCACCACATCGTCTCCCGATCTATTAGATTGGGCTGAGGACCCCCGTGGCCGTATACTCATGGGCCAGTTCGGACGGCTGCCGCATACAAGGAAGATTCCACAAGACTTGGCGATCAAGACAAGGACTTCTCCCCACCGGCGTATTCGGCTAGGACTCTTGTTATCCTAGGCCTCCGGTGCATTATATAAACCGAGGCCAGGCTAGTCGATAGATATACAATATATACAACAATCACACCATAGGCTATCTTCTAGGGTTTAGCCTCCTTGATCTCGTGGTAGATCTACTCTTATACTACCCATATCATCAATATCAATCTAGCAGGATGTAGGGTTTTACCTCCATCAAGAGGGTCCGAACCTGGGTAAAACATCCTGTCCCCTGCCTCCTGTTACCATCCGCCTTAGACGCACAGTTCGGGACCCCCTACCCGAGATCCGCCGGTTTTGACACCGACATTGGTGCTTTCATTGAGGGTTCCGCTGTGTGATCGATAAAAGGATCGATGGCTCGCCTGCAGATCAACTGCGACTTCGGCGTCTTCGTCACCAGTTCGACTGGTCACCTTGGTTCTACCAAGAATTGCGCCCCGTGTTCGGATCACCATGTTCGGACGAGGGCCTTCATCAAACATCAACTCCGATCTCTATCAAGATCACGGAGGAATTATCTATGGAGCTCGGGGGCTCAACGTCAACATTGCCCTCAAGCGACCGTGCTGTTTTTTTGGACACCGAACTCGTATCTGCCTCCACCACCTCCTCGAGTATCGCTTTGACGATCGCTTTGGTGGAATTGTGCGGAATTAGGTCTATAACAACCCTGGAAAATTTCGTCGAGTTCCGATTGAGGAATCTCTGGCAATCCACGATATACCGGAGCCCTGTCAAATCTGGATGGGAATTTGGACGAGTTTAGGGCATGGTGTCCAGCTTCTAGCTCGGCCGTCCTTTGGAAGATCCAACCGTTGATAGACTGCGGAATTCCTATATCTACCACCTCTCAAAATTCAGCTCGATCCGACCGTCCAAACTCCGAGAACCTTCCGATTAGTGCATCACTTTTCGGATCTATTTCCTGCGCGAAAACGAATCCGACCCGAGTTTATCTTTTTTATGAACGGGATTTCGGACATCCCTTTTGAAGGAAGTTTTGTATGGGGTATTGTGTTTTGTTCCCGAACACGCCCCACTAACTTTAATGTCTTTTGAACATGATCTTCAACATCATGCTGGTGTCAAACCAGTCCGGCAATATTGCTCCACGGCGGCCGACCTGCGCTAGACACGTCGTCACTTTATTGAGCCGAGCTCAACTTCTTCGGATCATCACCTCGGAAAGCTGAACAACAGTTCGGCATCGCAAAGAATAAATCATCACCAACATCGCCGCCCCACGGATTACACGGAGCGGGCATACCGGCAGCGCTGCACGGTCGCTTCATGAAGCCGGCATCGACCACGTCACGACCTGCATCGATAGGGCCGCACTATTGCTTCTTCAAGCTGGTGTCCATCACGCCGACCTACTTCGACTCATCGGCTGACATCGAGGCTTTGACATCTCGGCTGGACCGGGGGCTTCGTCATCTCTTCATCAACCTACACCGGACACTTCGGCGTCACTAGCCGACCAGCTCCGTCACGTTAGCTGGGCCAAGGGCTTTGCCTCGGCGAGCCAACCTTCACCAGCATTGCCATGCCGTCGTTTGATCGTCCATCAGGCAATGGGTGTGCGGAGCGAGTCCCAATTTTGGGAATCACCTTCCTTCGGATTGCTACAACAAATAAACCAGGTGCCGTTAATCCCAGTATTTTTTGCTTATTTGGGTACATTTTTCCCAAGGAATTATTACTCTGGTTTGTCCATGATATGTACACAGGTCTATCAAATGGTGACCGCATTAACGACGGTCGCGTGGTGGTTCGATCAGTTTCCGTACATAGTCCGGCGAACGCCGCATCCGGAGCTCGGACTGACCTGTGAATTCAGGCTTTGCCACGCCTTTACTACATCACGCCGACGCCCTGCATCGACATTGACTTCGACATTGACTTCGTCGCCAGGCCATATTTCTTCTATTCCTCATTTTGCATAAATTATTTATTATGCAACATTTTTTTAATTATCATTATTACTATTATCTCCGCTTTGCACTATTTTTTGTGCACAGGAAAATGATCCGGGGACTTCGGCGTCACTCTGCAGGTCTGCATTGACCGTGCTATGTCACCACTTCGGCGTGTCGAGCTCTCCGCTTCGCCACCTCAGGACCAGCTTGGGGGATGGAACCTTGCCCCGCATCAAGCTCGGACCGCGTCATCAATACTGAACACATTAACCAGCTAAGTCGCTTTCATGCTCAAAGCTTTAATTTCTAACTTGCGTTCGGTTCGACCAAGCATTATACTTTTTTGGAAAAAAGTTGCTTCTAAAAAATTTCCTTGTCCAAACTTTGTTTGTGACGCATAAATTCAAATACCCCATTTACTTGGGGGCTTCCTTTATGAAGCTTTTCCTGTTGCATATGATTATACTTGTACGGCTTCGTTCCTTGTTCGTGTATTATGCCACAATATGCACCATATTGACTTAAGCGATTTGCAAGCTGGGTTGCCTCGCTCCTGTGTTTACCCCTACGTTCCCGATTGTTCGGCTAGGGAGTAAAGGGAGCACCTCTGCATTGTCACGATCGGGTCACCCGAGCCGGACCTCAGACTGGGTGAAGCCGTAAGCTAGCGCTCTTATAGTTATTCAATGATGGTCGGCACACAACGGAACTCATGAGTACAAAAAATCTATTGCACAAGTCTCATAATAACAATGAGCACCGAAGAAAGGTATCGGTGGGGGTACTATTTTCTTCGAAGATGCTTCTTACTCTTCGCAGTAATATAGCATAAGTTCCCTGAGCGCGCTTTGTCTGTTACAGCCTTATGGCCTGATTGCCTGGTTATTGGAAACACCGTCGATATTCTCGACCGATGGAGTACATAACACTTTTCGGTCCTTAACCGAAGAGGGAGAAGCCGACGGTCGGCTAAGACGCGTTTAAAGTTCGGTTGAACATAGATATGATATAAGTACTTCGGTACATGCAATCATTTTTCTACCCAAGTCACTTGGGGGCTCTTAAGTTTATTTGAACCGTTTTATAATAAGTGTTCTTCTTCTCAGTCGTTGCAAAGTTCTATTATTATTATTTATCACTCCTTTTCGACGCGAGTGTGCGGTCACTAGCCGGGGAGCTTAATTTCTCTCTCAAAGCCGCTAGAGTTTAGTTTGCTAAACTGGCCTAATGAGAAGTACTCCGCCCTCGGGATAGGAGGTTGAAGCCGTAGGCTGACCTGCTCGAAGTCTTGAGATAGGATGTGTCATGTTAAAGGACGACAGAAGCACTTCTTTTTTCTAAGACCAATTTTCGGGTTGGCGCCGAACACTTGATCTTGTTCGGACGTCATGTTTTTACTGACATTTCTTGGGTTTCCAAGCTTTTTGGCACTTTTAAACTATTTATGCTTTTCCAGCATTAGTCTCGCAGTGCAACGCCGGGCACCTTTAGGGATTCGGCAAAAACATTCTCAGATATTGCTATATATGCATCGGTTTCGAATTGTGTCTTCGGTCAATAGTTGGGTTGCCCGGCTCCTGCACTTGCTTCCTACGTTCCGTTTTGTTCGGCTAGGCGTGCAAAGGGAGAACCACTGCGATTGTGCTTCCAGCTCACATGGTTAAGCACCTCAGTGGAGAAAGCCGAAAACTGACTGTCACAATAAGCGTAAACTGGTCAGCGATCCGATGACTATGTTAAATGACGGGCCATTCATAACATTGGCCGAAGTGTTTACGGCTTGACCCCGACTGTCGCCGAACACTACCGGGGGCTATTAACTGGCCTCCCAAACTAAATCCTCGATATTTTTCTCTTACATTAGAGCTGAGGTTTAATGATCATGCTTAGCATGACAACCCAAAGAAAGGAACCGATAGCGGGACTATTTTCTTTGGAATATATTTCTTCTGTTAAACAGTAATATAACACATCTATCTGCGTACCTTTGTTTATAAAACCGTGTGGCCAGATTGCCTTGTTTGTCGTAAATCTTTGCCCTCATAAAGGCTTTATAAAGTAGGACAAACACTCCTCGGCTACTGGCCAAGGAGGTGGAAGCCGATGGTCGGTCAACAAAGTTTTGTACAATGCGGATCCGAGCATTAATGACGTAAAGTACTTGGATACATAGAGTCATTACACATAATTTGTGATTTAACTATGGATATTGATCCTTAATTCGGCCACCCATGCCCGCATTAAGGCTCGGGGGCTACTGGGCTTCGGGCTTATTATTTACAAATATTAAAGGGGCACATCGATCCCCTGATCTGGTGTTGCCACCCGACCAGTGTCTCGGGGGCTACTGCATTGCTTGTCTAATGCAGAAAATTTTATGTGCAATATAGTTTCCGAGGAGATTTTGATCCTCAGGTTGGTCGGCCGCACCCAACCTGAGTCTTGAGGACTGAGCACGCCGCTTTTGTGTCCCGAAGTATTCTGCCAAGCTAGGACTTGATCCTCAGGCTGATTTTGCAAATCAACCTGAGTCTCAGCGGATACTGGGATCAGCGGTCTTATGTCATCCTTCATGTGCATCTCGGGTTTTAGACCGATACACACCTTGAGGGCTACTGGCTATATATCTCGGCAGAGAATAAATTGCACCAATAAAAAAATATTGACAAAAAATCGGCCCATGGTCGGGGTGGTGCACCACCTCGGAAGCAGTCCGGCATAAAGCTCGGGCGCTAGTGGCTGGCTCCATAGAGGGCATTTCCGGCATTAAGCTCGGCTAAACTCCTTCAACTTTTTTGAACCAAGGTGATATGACACCTCGGATATAGTCCGGCATTGGAGCCTGGACACAGTCCGGCATTGGAGCTCGGATATATTTTGGCGTTGGAGCTCGGATATACAGTCCGGCGTTGGAGCTCGGATACATAGTCCGGCGTTGGAGCTCGGATACATTCCAGCGCTAGAGCTGGGAAGCGGTCCGGCGTTGGTGCTCGGCTGCAAAAGATACCTCGAATGCAATCCGGCGTTGGAGCTCGGACGCAAGAGAACCCTGCCTCCCGGGAACAACTTCAAACCCGAGATGTGGCATAAAAATAAACAAGGCATTGATAAAGGCCGGAAACTTAAAGGGGCTCCTCGGATACCCGACGTGTAAACTCGTCGAATGCATTTCGGCGATCCTCAAGATCGAAGATGAGAAGATTTGTTGAACCAGTTTTCAAGACCGACGACCGAAGATGAAGAACAGTTTGGAAGAATCGAGGAGCGTCCCTAACTTGAAGACCGGTTCAGGGGGCTACTAACAGTGTCCTGGACTAGGGGGTACTCACCACGTCGTCTCCCGATCTATTAGATTGGGCCGAGGACCCCCGTGGCCGTATACTCATGGGCCAGTTCGGACGGCTACCGCATACAAGGAAGATTCCACAAGACTTGGCGATCAAGACAAGGACTTCTCCCCACCGGCGTATTCGGCTAGGACTCTTGTTATCCTAGGCCTCCGGTGACTAGTCGATAGATATACAATATATACAACAATCACACCATAGGCTAGCTTCTAGGGTTTAGCCTCCTTGATCTCGTGGTAGATCTACTCTTGTACTACCCATATCATCAATATCAATCAAGCAGGATGTAGGGTTTTACCTCCATCAAGAGGGCCCGAACCTGGGTAAAACATCCTGTCCCTTGCCTCCTATTACCATCCGCCTTAGACGCACAGTTCGGGTCCCCCTACCCGAGATCCGCCGGTTTTGACACCGACAAGCACCAAGACTCCGTGGGTGTTAGAATCATTACTATGTAATCTAGATTATTGACTCTAGTGCAAGTGGGAGACTGAAGGAAATATTCCCTAGAGGCAATAATGAAGTTGTTATTTATATTTCCTTATATCATGATAAATGTTTACTATTCATGATAGAATTGTATTAACCAGAAACTTAGTACAATACATAGATAAACAGAGTGTCACTAGTATGCCTCTACTTGACTAGCTCATTAATCAAAGATGGTTACGTTTCGTAGCCATAGACAAGAGTTGTCATTTGATGAATGGGATCACATCATTAGAGAATGATGTGATTGACAAGACCCATCCGTTAGCTTAGCACGATGATCGTTTAGTTTGTTGATATTGCTTTCTTCATGACTTATACATGTTCCTATGACTATGAGGTTATGCAACTCCCGAATACCAGAGGAACACTTAGGCCCCGTTCGAAAGTTGTCCAGCTTCTTCAAATCCGCATCTCCGCCTCCGTGCGCCCGCTTCCAGCTTCTCGTGTGGAGTTGAGACCGTTCGGGATGTTGGGCCAGCTCCTCCTAGGGTCTGCGAGCAGGCAGGCACGTCGGGAATGACGGAAGGCAGCGGGGCAAGAGAGGGAGGCGGCGGCGAAGCTAGGACAAACCCGGGAAGGGCTTCTCTGGTACGCATCTTGTGGGAGGCGGGACGGACTAGCTCGTATGGCTGCCGGCGGCGACCAGCGGAGAGAGTGATGATGGCAGACACGGGAGATGATTGCGCGGGGATGGCCGGGCAGCGACTGTGAGCGGCTATGGACGGGTTCCTGCGGGATGCGGCGGATATGCAGGAGGGCAGCGGAATACTAGCGGTGGCGCGGCGGCTAGGGTTGGGAGAAGGAGAGGCGCGGGCATCGGTCTCGTGGGTTGCGAAACGGTTCGCTACTGTGGCACTTCGGAAGGGCATTGGAATGTAATAACGAGCAACTTCCGCTCCTGGTTTTTGCGAAGCTGGGCTGGCGTAGCTCCTGAAAATTGCACTGCGGGGGGAATTGCTCCGCGGAGCGGGCTTCGTGGATCTGCGGCGTTTGGGCCAGCTCCCCGCCCACTTCGGGAGAAGCGTGGAGCAGGAGAGCTTCCGAACGGGCCCTTAGTGTGCTATCAAACGTCACAACGTAACTGAGTGATTATAAATATGCTCTACAGGTCTCCCCGATGGTGTTTGTTGAGTTGGCATAGATTGAGATTAGGATTTGTCACTCCGATTGTCGGAGAGGTATCTCGGGGCCCTCTTGGTAATGCACATCACTATAAGCCTTCAAGCAATGTGACTAATGGGTTAGTTGCGGGATGATGCTTTACGGAACGAGTAAAGAGACTTGCCAATAACAAGATTGAACTAGGTATAGTGATACCGACGATCGAATCTCGGGCAAGTAACATACCGATGACAAAGGGAACAACGTATGTTGTTATGCGGTTTGACCGATAAAGATCTTCGTAGAATATGTGGGAGCCAATATGAGCATCCAGGTTCCGCTATTGGTTATTTGACCAGAGATAAATCTCGGTCATGTCTACATAGTTCTCGAACCCATAGTGTCCGCACGCTTAACATTCGATAACGATCGGTATTATGAGTTTATGTGATTTGATAAACCGAAGGTAGTTTGGAGTCCCGGATGTAATCACGGACATGACGGGGAGTCTTGAAATGGTCGAGACATGAAGATTGATATACTGGAAGGTTGTGTTTGGACACCGGAAAGGTTCCGGATAGGTTCGGGCATTTTCCGGAGTACCGGGGGGTTATCGGAACCCCTCGAGGGTTAATGGGCCTTCATGGGCTTTAGTGTGGGGGAACGCAGTAATTTCAAAATTTCCTACGCACACGCAAGATCATGGTGATGCATAGCAATGATAGGGGAGAGTGTCGTCCACGTACTCTCGTAGACCGTAAGCGGAAGCATTATGAGAACGCGGTTGACGTAGTCGTACGTCTTCACAATCCGACCGATCCAAGTACCGAACGTAAGGCACCTCCGAGTTCAGCACACGTTTAGCTCGGTGACGTCCCATGAACTCTGATCCAGCAGAGCTTCGAGGGAGAGTTCCGTCAGCACGACAACGTGATGAGGGTGATGATGATGCTACCGACGCAGGGCTTCGCCTAAGCACCACTACGATATGACCGAGGTGGATTATGGTGGAGGGAGGCACCGCACACGGCTAAAAGATCAACTGATCAACTTGTGTGTCCATGGGGTGCCCCCCTCCCCCGTATATAAAGGAGTGGAGGAGGGGGAGGTCCGGCCCTCTACTATGGCGCGCCCTGGGGAGTCCTACTCCTACTGGGAGTAGGATTCCCCCCTTCCATGTAGTAGGAGTAGGAGAGAAGGAAAGGGAAAAGAGAAGAGAAGGAAGGAGGGGACGCCGCTCCTCCCCCTAGTCCAATTCGGACTAGGCCTTGGGGGGCGCGCAGCCTCCCCTCTCTCTTTCCCCTAAAGCCCAATAAGGCCCATATACTTCCCGGTGAATTCCCGTAACTCTCGGGAGCAACTAGTTAACAAGCGCTTCCTCGGGAGCCTCGCAACGATCAGCGCCACTTGGCGCGCTCTCAGCCATTGGCCACGTGTCGCGCTCTGGACGCTCCCTTTGGATTTTATTTTTTTATTTTTCCGCACGTGTTTTCGGCTTTTTAAACGGTTTTTTCCAGGTTTTTTCGACGTTTTGGTTTTCCTCCGGTCTTTCTTAGCTTTTCGATCAAAAAAAATTCGAATTTTTTTTCGCGAAAAAACACGTTTTCTTTTTTTTCTTTCGTGAAAGTCACGGTTTTATTTCCGTGAGAGGCACAGTTGTGCTTTAGCGAGAGTCACGGCCGTGCCTCTCGGAAACGAAAAAAACGCGTTTTCTGTTTTTTTTTCTTTCGCGAGAGTCACGGTTTTGCTTTCGCAAGAGGCACAGTTGTGCTTTCGCGAGAGTCACAGCCGTGCCTCTCGGAAAGGGAAAAACAAAACGCGTTTTCTGTTTTTTTTTGTTCGTGAGAGTCACGTTTTTGCTTCCGCGAGAGGGACGGTTGTGCTTACGTGAAAGTCACAGCCGTGCCTCTCGGAAAGGGAAAAAATACGTGTTTTTTGTTTTTTTTCTTTAGCGAGAGTCACGGTTTTACTTTCGCGAGAGGCACGGTTGTGCTTTCGCGAGAGTCACGGCCGTGCCTCCCGAAAACGGAAAAAACATGTTTTCTATTTTTTTCCTTACACGAGAGTCACGGTTTTGCTTCCACCAGAGGCACGGTTGTGGTTTTGCGAGAGGCACGGGCGTGCCTTTTTCGGAAAGGGAAAAAAACCGTGCTCCCGGTTCGGTTTTTTTGCCCGGTTTTTTCGTCCGGTTTTTTCATGAAAAAAAGTTCGTCAAAACCTATCAACATGGGATCTAGTTGTGAAGATCTCGACGCGAGGAATCCAATGGTGAAAACGGTTCGAGATTTGGACGCATGGTTTAAGAGATAAAACATTTTGAATAAACGGATCTACGAAAAAAGGGAAAACTCCCAGGTTGTGACAAGTGGCGCGCTGCATGTGCGCCACTTGTCGCAACCTGGGAAAGTGGAGTGTTCTTTGCAACGAGTACTCCTTAATTAGTGATTTCGGTAACTCTCCGGTACTCCGATAAATACCCGAACCACTCAGAACCTTTCCGATGTCCGAATATAGCCTTCCAATATATCGATCTTTACGTCTCGAACATTTCGAGACTCCTCGTCATGTTCCTGATCTCATCCGGGACTCCGAACAACCTTCGATACATCAAAACACATAAACTCATAATACCGATCGTCACCGAACGTTAAGCGTGCGGACCATACGGGTTGGAGAACTATGTAGACATGACCAAGACTCATCTGCGGTCAATAACCAATAGCGGAACTTGGATGCTCATATTGTCTCCTACATATTCTACGAAGATCTTTATCGGTCAAACCGCATAATGGTATACGTTGTTCTCTTTGTCATCGGTATGTTACTTGCCCGAGATTCGATCATCGGTATCTCAATACCTAGTTCAATCTCGTTACCAGCAAGTCTCTTTACTCGTTCCGTAATGCATCATCCCGCAACTAACTCACTAGTCACATTGCTTGCAAGGCTTATAGTGATGTGCATTACCAAGAGGACCCAGAGATACCTCTCCGACAATCGGAGTGACAAATCCTAATCTCGATCTATGCCAACTCAACAAGTACCACCGGAGACACCTGTAGAGCACCTTTATAATCACTCATTTATGTTGTGACGTTTGGTAGCACATAAAGTGTTCCTCCGGTATTCGGAAGTTGCATAATCTCATAGTCAGAGAAACATGTATAAGTCATGAAGAAAGCAGTAGCATCAAACTAAATGATCATCGTGCTAAGCTAACGATAGGGGCGAACACATGTACAGGGTCGTGGGGGTGAATGCCCCCACTCGATTTTTAGGCCACTTATACCTGAATTCAGATATGTGGCTTTGCCCCCGCTCAGCCCAGGATGTTTGCCCCGACTGGCCTGGCTACTTCTCTATTGTTCTGTTATATAAAGCCCAGCCCATCTTCTCTTGTGTGGGAAAAAGACAACAGCGGAGAAGCCCATCATAGAGAGATTGAGAGAATGTACACGAGTAGGCTCAATCGCTGCATCTCAAAAAAACAAAAGGCAGGCTCAATCGCTAGAAGCGTACGCGTTCGTCAAACAAAAAGAAAACCATATCGTTAGTCCGTCGCCTGGCTTCTCGCACGACCGCCGAAACAAAACGAAGCTGCCGCCGCCGCTGCCGGGCTCCAACTATCAGCCTCGATCTGCAGGTCTGCACGTACATGCCGAGTCGCCGACCGGCCGGCCGGGTTGCCGTCCCTAAGGAGAAAAACTAAAAAGGACGCGCGCCACTCATTAGGTTCAGTTCTGATCTTTTCCTTCTAATTTTCAAAGTATTAGTCTATTCTGATTCCATGTTTAAAGGTACAAGTTGGTAATTAGGTTGACTCAATCTAGCTTCATATAACCATTTCGTATGAATAAATTTAACCACTCCTCAAACCCTAGGTTCAGTTCTGCTGGGAGTAGAATCTCTACTCCTAATGGAGCAGTTGGTAGTCTCGCTTCCAGATTTTTTTCGTCCCACCTTTCATGATTTTTTTTGGTACCTCGTCTCATCTCACACTGAGCCGTCACGAACCGAAAAAACCGCGTACCGAAGCCCCCACCCGCCCCACGCACTCCAGGGCCTAACATCCGATCGCACCCTAGACAATCCAGCAAAAAAAACCTACGAAAATTAACCAGCGAAAAAAATCTAATGGAGGAGTTGGTAGTCCGGTACGGTTTATTTTCAACACTTTCCTAATGATAAAAGATCACGGATCTAACTTTCCTACCTTAGCCAAATCAACGAATCTCTCTCATTAATGCAATTTGCTTTAGGAAACAAATAATAGATTCTTTCCTACCTTAGCCAAATCAACGGATCTCTCCCATTAATGCAATTTGCTTTAGCAAACAAATAATAGATTCTTTCCTATCTTGGCCAAATCAACGGATCTCTCTTATTAATGCAATTTGCTTTAGGAAACAAATAATAGATTCTTTCCTACCTTAGCTAAATCACGAATCTCTCCCATTAATGCAATTTGCTTTAGCAAACAAATAATAGATTGTTTCCTACCTTAGCCAAATTAACGGACCTCTCATTAATGCAATTTGCTTTAGGAAACAAACAATAGATTTTCAGGAAACAAATAATCTCTAATCTCTAATTCTCTTATAATAATAATCTCTACTCCTAATGTCTCAGTTGCTAGTCTCCGTTCCGGGTTTATTTTCGTCCCACCTACCATGATTTTTTTTCGTCCCACCACTTTCGCTGGGTTTTTTCCGCTGTTTTTTTTTCGTCTCATTCCCGGTGCCGCAAAGCCGATACTCCACCCCACGCTCCATCTTCTCACGGTCTCACCCTCGATCTTTCTCATCCCTCTTGTCCCCTTAGGGTTCCACGCCGCCGCCTCCATGCCTAGTGTGCCGCCGCCGGCCGTTCTCCTCCCTCCACCTCCGGCTCTCCTCCATCACGGTTCTTCCTTGCCCCCCCCCCCCCAATTTCTTCCCTAACCCGTCTATGGTTCTCACCTTTCGTCGCTTCTCTTTCAGTAGTACCTCATCACGTTGATCTGCGAGCACGCCAAGAACCGGGAGAGGGTGGCTGCGGAGGCCGCCGAGGCGGGCGAGGAGTCGTCGCCTCCAGCCGCCATGCTGCCCCCGCCCCCCCTTGTTCCACGTCTTCCTGCGTTCAGTCTCCATGGTGCCACCGGGAACGAGAGGCGGTCGTGATCGGTTGTGCGAGGGCAAATCTAAAGAGGCCGGAAACGGGATCGGTGGCGGCCTACTCATCTCCCGCTCTGCCGGGAACAAGAGTAGTGTCGGCCAGGTCTGGAAGTGCCTCTCCTCTGCACACCACCAGATCGATGTTCCCAATCCCGTCCAACCCCATCTTTCCCATTGCCCTCCACCGCTGACCTATCAGCAGCGGCGGTGCCTCCGTATTCCACCCTTGCAGCGAGAAGGGTCGCACGACGTCCCCTGATGGCGTCGCGGACAACCCCTTTGGCTCGTATGCGCCTGATGTTTCGTATAGCAGCGGCGCCGCCACCCATGCGTTCAGGTTCTAGCACCTAGATAAAAACGGTAAGCATCTCATGATCCATCCCGAGTTCACGAAATTTCACTGGTTTCTATGATATAGTATTGCACATGCAGCAGTTTCAGAACCCGAGGAAAAGTAGCCTGGCTGCTTCTACTTACCCGACTTCTTCAGTTTAGTTGGATGGCTCGGATCGCTAATAAATTGAGTGAGTCCGTCTTTGCATTTGTAGTGCTGAACTTGTGATAACAGTAGCAGCCTTATCTTAATTCATAGTTTAGTTAATCCTAGCTAATTACTCACCACGCATTGTATTTTTTTCACTGTTTGGATACATTTCTTGCCAATGACCAAAATATATGGATTGGTAAGTATGCTCTACTAAAACCAGGTAGGAAAAATACTTGAAAAATAATTGCACTGTGAATAGTTGAAATAACTAACGGGATTATCTTGTGTTCCGAATATATTGTCTGAAACATGTGATTTTGGGCTGCCCAAAGTATCAACTTCTGATGATTTATTAGAGCCCTTAATTAAGTTGTTCTTGCTCAACCCATAGGTAGATGTTCTAATTAAGTTGCTTATGATTTGATACATTATGTCTCTTCTGAGGTTCTAGGAACCAGTTACATGTTCTCTAAACTTCTTGCTGACATTCCATATGGCTCCAAGTCCAACATATGGTTGCTAGGCAAGTATTCAAATCTAATTAACATTCCGTTGCATGTGTTGCTCGCACTATTCTCTTGGCTAAACATCTACAATTTTCAGGTTGCTGCATCTATGAGATGACTGCGCTGAATCATGGATTCAAAGCATTTCTAGGTAGCTACGTTGACATGCTCTTTAAGTTACAGTTCCTTCTTCCCCGCAAAAATAAAAGAAAAAAATTACAGCTCCTTGTTGTAAGTTGTAATATATGATGTTTCACCAAAAGTTGTATGTCAGATGATGTTTTTTCATAACAGGATCGCAATATGCAGACACTGATAAACAAGTCTGTTGTTGCTCCTCTATCGACTATATTTTCGGGTGCATTCTAAGCACTTGTAATGCATTAACTTGTACCGAGTTCTCGTGAGCTATTCATGACACATCTGAAATTTTTATAGTATATTTATTTAAGTCATTCAGTAGGGGACTCATATAAAGCATGTTGCGCAGAAGTCCATATCAAGTGTGAGTCATTTTCATAGAGCATATTTATTTTATTTTTATATAAATGAATATACTCTTGTTTCTGCACTCATTTACGCACCACATTGCCTCATATTGATTGGGATTTTCATGCAGTTTGATGTAGTATACTACATATTTTTCTTTAAAGAATGTGATCATTGTTTGATGTAGTATACTACATAACCAGGTAAGATTATCCATCTTTTCTTCGCTAATATTAAGTACTCTTTTGATGTAGTACTCTTTGTTGTGCTCACTATCAAGGCGTCGTCATGGCAAGAAGTCCAGGTAAGATTATCCATCTTTTGTTTGCTAATATTAAGTTTCTTAGCTAATGTCCTCCTAGCCTAGAGCATGTTCATCTGACTAATCAAGCTAACTCAAACCACTTGGATATGAAGTACACTTACCACAACTTGCTATGTGCTGACTTAAGTTTTCCTTTTAGTAAAAGAAACATGTTGGGTTTTTTTTTGTGGTTTATGGCTTCATGCTAGTGTAAAACCACAAGGATCTCTACTCCTAACATCTCGCTTGGTGGGATAACCTCCCCGGTTTTTTCTGTATCCCACTTTCGTATGGTTTATTTGTCGTTTTTATCTCCACTCCCCCCTATGCACGCACAAAAATACTCCACCCCTGCACGAAAATCCACTCCTCTCGGTCCCCGTCTCTCAGGCCGTCGACCGTCTCCCTTCTCCACCCATCACCGCCGTCACATCAGAGGGGCCGACCTGACCTTGATCCCTTGGAGGACAGTTTTGGACCATCCCTCAATGCCTTGCTCTGCCCTGATCTGCTAGAAAGGTCGGTGGCAGCGGGGATTGGAGAGAGGAGACGAGAGGAAGGAGGTTGATCGAAGATAGACGGGATGGTCTCGGTCCGGAGTAATACGAGAATGATAGGTGGAAGGCTGGACGACGTTGGATGGAAGGGAGAGCAGGAGAGACAGGGTGGGCATGAGGTGACGAGGTCAATTTGGTTGCCGGTGAGGTTGAGGAAGACAAGCCGCCGTATAGCTTTTTGTAGCCGCTAGCATGCATGCTTGCTTGCTGATGTGCACTTGTTACTATTGCTGCTTCGCATGTGTGTGGTGTGCCCCTGCCACTGTACGCTTGCTGTCATTACTGAGCGTGTGTGTGTTCTATGCGCTTGCGGTCGTGCTGTCTAGTAAAATAGCATGCACTTCTTTTTGTTTTGCTGAACAATTCATGACCACTCTTGAACAAAAGCCACATGAACTTAGTTTGAGCCCTCATGTTGTTAAATGAAGCATGATTTTAGCAAGCTGAACAATGCTTCTGATTTCCTAACTTAACAGGAAACTTTCAGTTCTGTTTGTATTGTTCCAATCTGTTTTTTACACTATTATGTAATCGCCATGCGTATACATCAAGGGATTACAACATCTTGATTATTATTTTTATGATTATTTCCTTTCTTACATTGCTGATCCACGATCTTCCTGCAGATTTCAATGTTGACTTGAATCCTGTTAGGAGTTGATCAAGATATTTGCTATGTTCTGATGCAATCACATATTAATTTGACAGGGAGAACGGCGTGGCAGCAGAAGTAATGAGATATGGTGTTCCAACTATAAATGCCTAAATTTTCTTTAATATATGTCCATATAAAGAAAATTGTATTGTTCCAACTATTGAATCTTTCATCAAGTGGTTGTTTAATTCATATGTATCACAACTGTTAAATTAATTATTATTTTAGCTATATTATAGTTTGAGCTGAGGGCTTCTTACAATTCTTACTGCTACTAATTTACACTTCCTAGATTCATTTTCTCACATGAGTTTGTTTAGAGCATGGTATTTGATAAATGAGTTTAGAACACTCTTATACTAGATGGATTGACACTTACCAAAGATTGATCCCAAGCAGAACTACAACCTGTTCATGGATTACCTGCAGGCCCGCATTCTAACCGACAACATTGGGCAACCTCGACATCACCAGCGGCTACACAGAGGCCACGAAGAAGTTTGGATACGAGATTGATGATGTAGCTGGACGGGTTAGCAAGCTTTGTTGTAAGTGATTCATACACTTGGGACTAACACTATTTAATTGATGCTTTATTTGATTGTGAAATTGTCTAATTGAAGTACTAAGTTTTGTTTCGATTTTGTAGAAGTGGTTTACAAATTTGGTTGGGTGGCTTAGATTTTTTATCCACTATTTAACTAAACAAAAAAAATCTTACAACATGCATGATGCGAGAGAACCACTATAGTATTAGATCTGAAGCCATAAATTTATCTTGATTAATATTGCAACTCTGTTGAAAGTATCTTTTGCGTGTCTCAGAACTCAGCGAATTAGTATGAATATTTCTAGAAATAATTTTATAACTAAATACACGGGTTGGTTGCAGATTGTTGGTAAAGAAGAACTGGAAATCAGTTGTTTACTATATCACTGTGAGCAGATCATTATGGTCTACAAGTTTGCACTTGCATACATTGTCCTTTATCTAGAAAATTCATAATAACTATGATGTTTAACACTTTGAGAGCTTTAGCCTGTGGGAGATTGTCAGCCATGACAATCTTACGATCTTTTTTATCTAGAAAATCCATAATAACTATGATGTTTAACACTTTTGAGAACTTTAGCCCGTGGGAGATTGTCAGCCATGACAATGTATACCCAATCAAAAAATTCAGCAACGTGGAGAGTTCTCCAGATGGTATGTAGGTCTACTGTAGACAAAATATTGATTAATAGCTTCTGACACAGTTTTTAGTGATTTGTAATACCCTCAAAAATTCAAATATACAAGTGTTACTCGGCAAAACTAAGTATGTTGTGTAGATATTACTGTAATAGAGATCCATTTCTATACTTCACTAATATGCATGGTTGAGTAGTAGTACTTGTGATACGTGATGTGTAAAGTGAAACATGGTTGACATGGCTTTGCGACGGCGCTGGCGGAGAAGAGGTCAAGGGCGGTAGAGGACATGTTTTAGAAGATGTTGAGGGCGGGGGTGGAGGAAATAGCCAAATGGGGTTCCTCGGCGCCAGCGAGAAGTGGGCCGATGGGTTCCATTGTAGCAATGAGATGTTGTGTGATTCATTCATTCGTTTGATCCCTCCTTATTCCACTTGAATCAGATCTATAAACCTCGGGTTTTTCTTCTTCAGTAGAACATGACCCAGGGCATAATTTCATGCTCTGAGTTTGGCTTATTTAATTTAGTATGATGCAATATTTGCTACTAATAATTATAGTAGTTTAGATTTTAAAATGCAATATTATATACCATGTGTGTGGATGGAACAAAATATAAACTCATGTACTCTGGTTGTATGTGGTTTCTCTATACTTTCCGATATGGCCTTGGGGTGCAGGAAATCTGAGGAGAGGCAGTCGGTCAAGTTCTTGCTGGAGAGGGAGGTGGATGCGTACCTTGCGGAGTTCTTGCATGGGTATATGGTGAACAAGGAAAAGATAGAGTTGCTGCTGTACGAGAAGACTTGTAGTTTTTTTAGCACAGAACTGTATGTGTTTTTGAAGGATATAGTGTCCAACAGTGTAAGGGCATCTTTTACTGACAGGAATTTCTTAGAGATTTGGAGTTTGTGTATATAGTCCATTACTTCGAAATAACTTTCCTTAAGATTGTAGGATTCAGAACTACATATTTTGTTTCTATGATCTACTTAGCATGCAATTCTGAACAAAACTTAAATTGGGACACACCTCACAAAAAGGCAACTCATCCCATCATCAGTAGTGAAAGGCTCAATGACAACTACCAGAGTCATATAGAAGGTAAGTCATCTCCCAAGCATTGATTTTATTTGGAATTGTGCAGGTTCAAATCTATGTAAGTCAAAACTTAGTTATGTCTATAGAAAGGGTAATCTTCAAAGTTGGTATATTTTGTGGTATTTTGGAGGAGGAGCTCAAGGGCTTCACTGAACTCCGGCAAGGGTGTCAGGGCTGCCAATGACCTCCACATAGCTATGATATTGCTTAAACCGATTGCAACAACTAGATTCTCTTCAATATCTATGTTAATTTGTAGAAAGGGCCAGGTTTGGGAAATCCATGAACGGGCTGCTACTAAATTAGTGGGCCTTTGGACAATACCTGGAGTATTGCATTAATTCAATGTTGTCATGACCTTATTTATGATCACTTATGTACATGTTTGGAGTGTTCATAGGAATGAGATTTCAGCGTAGTCCTTCCTTTACACTTTTAGCTGGATTTCTGACGAGTGGTTATATGATTGGCCATGGTAGCTCATATGTCAATTAATCAGGAGAGTGAACAATACAATAATGCAAATCTGCCCCCTTCTCTGTTTTGAGTCATTGTTAATCATCCCAACAGCCATACCCGAGGTGGTCAATGCGGTCTTGTCAATGGAATATAGGGATGATATAACCCTCCCTTTCACTTGGCAAAACTAATTATGTTGTGTGCATAATAGTGATCCATTCCTATACTTCACTCATATGCATGGTTGAGTAATAGTACTTGTGATACGTGAGCCGTGAAGTGAAACATGGTTGACATGGTTTTGCATTGGCGCTGGCCGAGAAGACGTCAAGGGCGATAGAGGACATGTTATGCAAGATGTTGAGGCCTGGGGCGGAGGAAATAGCCAAATGGGATTCCTCGATGCCAGTGAGGAGGCTGATGGGTTCCCTTGTAGAAATGAGATATTACGTGATTCATTCATTCATTTGTTCCCTCCTTATTTCACTTGAATCAGATCAATAAACCTCGGGGTTATTTTTCTTCAACAGAACATGATCCACGGCATAATTTCATGCTCTGAGTTTGGCTTATTTAAATTAGTATGATACAATATTTGCTGCTCATAATGATACAAATTTAGATTTTTAAATGCAACATTATATACCATGTATATGGATGGAACAAAATATAAACTCAAATTGAATGTCAAGCATTAATTTGTAGTGCTATATGATGCAGGTTTGCTATATGTGTAGAATATGATTTTCTCCTTAGAGAATCTCCTAGATGGAGTTGTCTTGCTGATATACTTGTGAAAGTTGGCATGATCTTACCATGAATCAACTCACAATGTTATCATTCACTTAACTGGCCTTTTCATAAAAAAACAGTTGGTTAAAAGCCTATTGGGAAAAATATTTACAAGGATTACATGTATGCAATTTACATGGGGCTATGTAATGTTAGAGATCCGAAGGTTGAAGTTGTGTGCAATGGTCATTGGAATGGTTACCATGCTAAGAGCAAAACCTATTGTTAAACAATATCATGTTATTCATTATTGTTGAACTTAAATTATTACATTCAATGTGATTGCGTAATACTTGATTGTTGTGTTTCTAATTAAAGCACATTCTGTGACTATATTCCAGTAGGGTATTGTTAGATCAAGCTACTGCAGTTGCACCCGAGATGAGAAGATGGTAAATGAAAGATGTTGATTATAAATACTTTACTACTTACATATTGTTCATGAAAACATCAAGTAATTATAAGTATCATTTGCGATCGCCATCGATCATATTGGATACCGGATGACTGTTTTCCTGGCCTTCAAAGAAGAAATATCCTAGAAGTTGAGCCCAGCCGGAGGGGCCTCGATACTTTTGAGCCAAGAAAAGTAGATGAGGTCTGTCCAAAATGTTGTGAGCTATGAATAACAGATGCGGAAGGGCTCAAATATTTTGTGTTTCATGGTTCCTAAATGGTATGGTTCTAAGTCCCTAATTTTGTATGTAATAGTTTTCTAGGCAATTGCATAATGCAATCAAGTTTCTGGTTGTAGTAGTACATTGGAGCATTTGTTTGAAGGGTTCAAAATCCTCCATGTGTTGTCTTTAATTAATGGATAGTAACAATGGACCAGATTCCTGAGACGGTCGATCTTAAGCATAAAAGGCATCCAAGTGCTATCAGCGCTTCTGTAACACTTACTTTATTTTTTGCATCAGATCTGATAAGTCTTTCTATGTAAACATAGTCAAATTATATTTTCTTATTGTAAGGATTTTTTTTAAAAAAACTGTCTATTACTAGCTATCTTTTATATAGATGTAAAATTTGAGATGCATTATGTTAACATATGGAACCAGTAAAAGTTAAAAATAGCCACAACCAATATTTTTTTAATGCCCGTAGCAACGCACGGGCAGTCTACTAGTAAAATATAGGGAAGCACTAGGAATCAGACTACTGATTCTTCCTTCCTATCAGACTAGTGCTAAGCCGTAGGATGAGATGTAAGATGGTCGTTGGATCTAGTACTAGGCCGTGCATGGTTCTTTGATTGCTTCCTAATAACTGCTTCCTGTTAGCATGCACGGCACCCTCGCTAAACTCTCTCCTGTGATTATGTTAATCCTGAAACGTCGAGCCCTCAGACTTCACGCAATCAAAGTTTGTTCCAATTTGTTTCCGATCTAGTGCTTCCAGCTATGAGACCTTCCAGGATTGATACTTTTGTTTTCTTCACACGATTTATCTCCCACGTATGTGCTTCCATAAAATCAATATAATTTTGCTTCAACAATAGCCAAAGTAGTTTTGGTCTAACAAAAATTCTTTAGGAAATAGGTGCCCATTATAAATGTTAAATCTGTATCTCCAATGAAGCAAGAATTTGTTTCTGGCGACCAGAAAATTTGCTTCCACTTGAAGGAAATTTGCATCAATGGTCGACAATTAAATATGATTCCACTCAAACATAAAATGGTTTCCACAGTAGCAACTAGATTGTTTTCAAACGAACGAAAATTTGCTTCTAAAGAAAAAGGAATCTGCTTCCATCCACGTAAAAGCCTAATACAATTAAAACAAAAAAGTTAATCTTATCCAAGGTCCATGTCTAAGAGACTAAGACATCTAGGAGGCGAGGGCATTGTCTTGGGCCGTGGCTGCACGGTAGGGAATGTGTAGGCGAAGGATCGCCACATGAAAGTTGTCGCCATTGTGGTGACAGCGAGCAGTAGGGCTGCCGCCTGAACTGATTGATCGCTTGGTTTCATGGTCGCATGAGCTAGAGCTCACACGCTCTAGCGTGTGCTGCAATGCGTCCACGTCGTCAAGTCGGTGGAATACTTAGGAAAACGCCGTCCTCAAGGGCAGCCTTAATCACGGTGTCCGCCCATGTCTCCACCACCTCCACCGTCTTGAGATCGACACCGTCAACATCGTGAGGAGAGGACAATATGACACGTTTCAGAAACTAGTGATATATGGTTGGCATCGTTCGGCGCAAAAGCATCTGCACAACACAAAGCAACAATTTGATCCATCACAACAAACATGATAGGCAATGGAAGCATAATAAAATTGAGATGAAGAGAAAATTATATGTTGCAGGGAATATATTCATAACATGAAAGCAGGAAGCATGGCTTACACAAAAAGTAATCTTTCACACCATACATGGGGCTTAGTTTAAATTTAAATGGTGGCAAAAAACACAAAAAGGTAGAAGCATGAACTACGGAAGCAAACTACCTAGACCAAAGAAACGTGTGTAGCATAATACAGATGCATGGAATATTACAATGGTGATAAAAATTAAAACAACACTTTAAGAAAAATAGCATGAATTATGGAAGCATTCTACCTAGACCAAAGAAGCATATGAAGTATAGTTTCGAAGCCCAATAAGTACGAAGACCTAAGACAACATCTTTCAACCAACATGCCACATAAGGGCTCTCCAGCATACACTAAGGTTTCGAATGCTTCATTATCCCGGGTCAGCTGGAAACATAAGAAATGAAATCATGTTACAACAACAATTAAAAAAAATCTAGCATGGTTGTATAGAAGCAAAGCACCTACAACGGAGAAAGATGTAGGAGAGGCAAAAAAATGATGAATTCAGTATCAGCAAGCAAGGAAGGTTTATGCAAAAACCTTAGAAGCAAATGTAGTGTCATATTGGAAGTTTTCGTTGCCGGTTGGATTAGAATATGCTATACAGAAGATACATAGAAGATATTCTATACAGACGGGTTCGGATTGAAGCATAGAAAATTTAATACTGAAGCAAAACTATAATGTTCGGGGCAGATGTTTTTGACTCATCAACATATTGATTTTTTTACTTTTGTCATTTGGAAGCAAAATATATAGGGTCCAAAAGCATATGTATAGCAATTTAGATGCAACAGAACTAAGAAGCGCTAACATAGTAGTTAAGAACAGATTTAAACTTGGATGTAAGCATGGAAATTTGAAATCAGATCGAAAACTAATATTACTCGGCAAGATTGGGAATCATATTAATTTCTTCTGCATAAGAAATTAACCAAATTTTGTAGATGAAATACCGATTCATTACACATCGGATGTAACACTGGTATGCAAATTAATAAAACCAAGCATTGCATCCAGATTCCAGAGTAATGCGAATCAAATCAAGTGGTGAAAAAAGAATCAAACCCTAGTTTAGGTGAGTACAAGCCAAGGGGACAATGGCTGGTATACACGTGCAACTTCTTTGCCGAGACGAAACGGCAAACAAGCGCGGTGGGATGAATGGTGAAGGGGCAGGATCTGACGGAGAACCGGGCTGGCGATGGGGGCGGCGCCATCCGTGGTGAGAGCAGGGCTTGCCAGAGCAGACAGGAGTGGGTTGCTGCAGCAGCTACCTCGAGCAGTTGTCGACGTCGTAGAGTTCTGGGGCCTGAGGCAGATCGCGGTGCTGGAGGAGGTAGCCGTCGCGGCGAGGGAGGTCGGCAAGCTCGAGGATGCGCTCGCCCGGGTGATGCCACACGAGTAGGGTGGATGGGTCGAACATGTGACGTAATGAGGTGTTTAGGATGGGCAGGCGAGATTTCCTCAGGGCAATAATTTGGGCAGTCCGCTTAGAATATACGCCATGGGATTAGGAAAGCATCAACGGCACAGGACAAGTCTGAAAAAAGTTTCCTATCAGACTACTGATTAGAAGTGTTTCCCTAAAATATATAGACTATAGTACTATACTGACTTGATGTACGTCAATTTATGTATCATCTAACTATCTGACATTGCCAGGAGAGCTAATGGAGAGATATTTTGCAAAATCCACAACTGCTAGTATGCTGAAATAGTTGATCTGGACAAGCTTACTCCGGATCCATCTAAAAGACAACATACCCATATTTCTCAAGTTATTCTGTCTTAAGTGGTTAGTTTACTTTTATTTTGGCACTGAACATATTATAGTTATGTGTGTGATGACATTATCTTATAATAAATTATATGATTTTGCTTCTTCGACACTATAAGTATCCTTGTGTGCTTCGTCCTTTAAATGATCTACCTATTAGTTCGTATACATGTTTCTAGAAAAAAATTGTATACCTCTTTGCCCCCCACTAGTTTTTTCTCCTGCCTCCGCCCCTGGCTAACGGAATGGGTCAAGTCAATCACATCATTCTTTAATGATGTGATCCCGTTAATCAAATGACAACTCATGTCTATGGCTAGGAAACTTAACCATCTTTGATTCAACGAGCTAGTCAAGTAGAGGCATACTAGTGACACTTTGTTTGTCTATGTATTCGCACGGGGGGTTGAAGGAGGCGGCCGTTAAAGATCCCGCCATGGCTGCTCGAGCCGAGAAGGGTTTGGGAGCTAGGGTTACCTGGACGACACACAGCGTGCGGGCAGTCTGGGTTAGATTTGTCTCCCTTCCTAGGCCTGGACCTTGGCAGCCAGCCTATCCACGTTCACGTAATTTTTTTCTTAGTGTTGCTTGAAAAAAAGCGTAATTATTTAAACTGATCGCTTTCCTGGCTAGTTTATGTCTAATACAATTCCTCGGATCACCTGACCGCTTTCACTACCACCTCCCTCTCAGCAATGCTACATCGACGGACATCTACAGGATTTTACAGGGCCTCACCCACCTAAAAATCAGGGGGGGCATGTTTAGTTGGTTAGGAAAAAGCCTGTAGAAACTTGTAAGGTTTTGTACATCTAGCATTTTTCACCTCCCTCTCACTCATAAGCAACACAAAAATGGTACATGTACGGGCCTGCTACAGAAGGTTACAGGCCTTTCCTTAAATAATCTCCACCCCCCCCCCCCCCCCCCCTCTTTATTTTCAACAGGGTGGGGCCCTTCCCTCCACCTTAATCCAATTAAAATCTGCCAGATTAACATCAGCCCGTAAACGTTATGTAATTGTCCGTAGATGTAGCATTCCTCTTAAGCAACGTCTTAATCTCCTGAATAAGGCAAGCATCACGGGTCTCCTGGTTAATCGTCCTCCTGAATAAGGCAGGCATCACGGGTATTGATAGTCTCCTGGTTAATCGTCGCTTCCATGCACTCTGTTCCCATAATGCACGGTAAGAAGTCCACTCTAGTGCAAATTGCAATCCCTCTCGACAAGCTTTCAGCTCAGCCACAAGTGTGTTATCACATGTAAAGAAGGGATGGCAGGATGAAAAAAAGATTTGGTCGGCGTTGCCTCGAAGCACCATCCTAGCGTCACCATTCCCATGTAGTTCAGAGATACTGAAAGTGTTGTTTGCGTCTTATTAAGATAAATGAAGGAAATAATTGCTAGCGGCACACCAAGCAGTTTGTCATTGTTGAGCGGAGACTGAGTAGTATATTCTCTTTTTTTGCAAGAAAACTTTTGATCTATTCATTTTTAATCATAGCAGTATAACAAACACCAGAGGTAATAAAAAATACATCCAGATCCTTAGACCATCTAGCGACGACTACAAGCACTGAAACAAACCGAAGGCGCGCTGCCATCATCACCCCTCCCTCATCGGAGTCGGACAAAATATGTTGTAGTAAACAGTCGGGAAGTCGTCGTGCTAAGACCCCATAGGACCAGCGCCACAGAACAACAACCGCCGGCAATGAAGAGTAGCGTAGATCGGAAGGATTCAACCTGAAAACACACGTACGTAGAAGAACTACGACCAGATCCGAGCAAATCCACCAATGACATATCCGCCGAAGACACACCTCCACACGCCCACCGATGATGCAAGACACATCATCAGGACGGGGGCTAGGCGGGGGGAACTTTATTTCATCTTCAGGGATCCTTCGTTGTCTCGTTCCTGAACAGGATACAGACCCTAAGAAAACTCGGTAGTATATTCGATATGCTGGAGCTAGTAGTAGTACAAATTCGAATATAGAATACAGCCTAAGAGTGATTTCCGAGGCTTTTCAGTTAACTAACAAATTCAGATTGTTTAGAATGAGCCTACCTACCAATCTTTCATGGGCCCTGACATGTGAGACCACTTTGGCGGAATGGTTATAAAATTTGAAAGGTAAATCATAGCACAAGATTGGTTAAAATGGGATGAGGATAAAAAGGAACAATTTTGGTGAAGTGGGCAATCCTTATAAAAAAATGCTAAATGATGGGGTTGAGAAGTGAATTAATTATTAAAAATAAACAATCAAATTTAAACGTACTCATGTAGGTAATCAAAGTGTACTAATTTTGTCTTGTCAAAAGAAATGAAGGAAATATTGAACGGAGACTCGGTACTACATTCGATATGCTGGAGCTGGTAGTACAAGTTTGAATGGAGGCTCGCTAGTATATTCAAATTGCTGCAGAAAGTGAATGCCGAGGCTTCACAATTTTGAATTAACAAATCACTGTTTTTTCTTAACCATTGACCAGGCGGTCTCACCATTCTTTGACATGAGCCTAACTAGCACTGTTTCATCGATCATGACCTCTCACAGAAATGTATCCGTGTCCTTATACCATCACACTTGAAATTGTTAGAACTGACAACTGAAACTGAATGCGCAAGCGGAGAGCACTCTGTGACAAAAAAAAATCCAGTTTTTTAGGCGCCCCATCATCGCCTAATCACCTAATGCAGATTTTCGCACAAAATATTGTTTTTTATTGACTTATAATGTAGTCATCGCATCATCTTGCCACTCTTCGGGCGTGTTCGGCAACCCTCCGTGGCCAATAAATCCTCAACTCCAACTCCAGGAATCCAACTCCAGCTTCTCACGATCGATCCCGGAGCTACCGATCTGTTCAGTGTCATCGCTTCTCCGAAATCACTAATTAAGGAGTACTCGTTGCAAAGAACATTCCACTTTCCCAGATTGCGACAAGTGACGCAGCGCGCCACTTGTCGCAACCTGGGAGTTTTCCCTTTTTCATAGATCCGTTTATTTAAAACATTTTATCTTTTAAACCATGCGTCCAAATCTCGAACCGTTTTCATCATTGGATTCCTCGCGCCGAGATCTTCAAAACTAGATCCCATGTTGATAGGTTTTGACGAACTTTTTTTTCATGAAAAAAAACGGACGAAAAAAACCTGACGAAAAAACCGAACCGGGAGCACGGTTTTTTTTCCTTTTCCGAAAGAGGCACGCCCGTGCCTCTCGCGAAATCACACCCGTGCCTCTTGTGGAAGCAAAACCGTGACTCTCGTGGAAGGAAAAAAAACAGAAAACGTGTTTTTTTTCGTTTCCGAGAGGCACAACCGTGACTCTCGCGAAAGCACAACCGTGACTCTCGTGAAAGAAAGAAACAAAAAACACGTATTTTTTTCTCTTTCTCAGAGGCACAGCCGTGACTCTCACGAAAGCACAACCGTGCCTCTCGTGGAAGCAAAACCGTGACTCTCGCGAAAGAAAAAAACAGAAAACGCGTTTTGTTTTTCCCTTTCCGAGAGGCACGGCCGTGACTCTCGCGAAAGCACACCGTGCCTATCGCGGAAGCAAAACTGTGACTCTCACGAAAGAAAAAAAACAGAAAACGCGTTTTTTTTCGTTTCCGAAAGGCACGGCCTTGACTCTCGCTAAAGCACAACCGTGCCTCTTGCGAAAAAAACCGTGACTTTTACGAAAGAAAGAAAAAAGAAAATGCATTTTTTTCGTGCAAAAAAAGATTGAAATTTTTTTGATCGAAAAGCTAAGGAAGACCAGAATAAAACCAAAACGTCGAAAAACCCCCGGAAAAAACCCGTTTAAAAAGCCGAAAACGCATCCAGAAAAATAAAAAAACAAAATCAGGAAAGAACGTCCAGAGCGCGACACGTGGCGAATGGCTGAGAGCGCGCCAAATGGGGCTGATCGTTGCGAGGCTCCCGAAGGAACGCTCGTTAATTAGTTGCTCCCTCGCTTCTCCCTCGCACAAGGGAGCGAGCCTGAAGCCCATAAAATCGCCCCTTTGTGGCCCATCAGGAGCAGGCTGGCAGTCCAAAAGGTGTGGGAAAGATGGGTTGGGCCATAGGCCTGGCCGGGGACAGGAGGAGGACTCGCGACGGTAGAGACGACTCGCGTCGAGAGAGGCGACTGGGAGCGAACCGGTACGCCAAGAATTCACTTGGCGGTGGCACGGGCCGATAATTATCTATGAACTCTTGATTCCGGTTCTGGAGGAGCTACGATTTCCTAACTCCACAACTCCACAGATTTTGCACTAGGTTTTTAGCCAGCTTCTCTCACCTAAATTCTGGAGTGAAGCCCTTCGGCTGGACTCCTGGCCGGGAGTTAGAGGAGTTAGGAGTTGGAGGAGTACCGAACACGCCCTTCCTGTAACCACCGGTCTTGTTATGAGACATTTAAGTGGGTGAAGTTGAAAATGAGGGTGACCCGATGTGCTATGAGAGGGCATTTATTTCCGTTTTCATTTTCTTGTTCCAAACTGATATATAAACAATATGCCTCTAAATAGCCGCATCCATGACCTCCTTGATTCTGCTGGGAGGAGAACATACCAAGTGTATAGCATTTCCTCATGGTAGGATTGTGCTTCACCAAGCTGCTAGTTCAACAGAGAATACAAACACAATGAGCATGTATCTATCCTTGGTGCTATGGGGAATAACCCGTGCGGCTTATTTATTTATTTTTTGAAAAGAAGGAAGACCTGATGATTCATGCAACCATTTTATTAAGTATTCACAAAGACTTTACAAAGTAATACATCAGGCAGTCTCAAGCTATTGCTCGCAAAAAAAAAAGGTAAAACGCTAGATCCTCGACGAACGGGTAATCTTCAGAAAAAGAAAATTAAGAACGGGCAATGCATGCTACTGTATCTCCAAAACGGATTCCAACAGGAGAGCAGCCGATGGGATACATTCAGATCGCCTAATGTACGTACATTTCTAGCACCGCCAATACCTTGTTCTACTTTTCTAGTTCATTTACGTGTATCCTCGCAGTCGGTGTGTCCGCTAGCGCTCGACGACGACTCCGTGATGCTCTGCAGCGCCGGGCGCCACTGCCCGCCTCTGCCTCTGCCGCGGGCGGCGGTGATGCTCCGGTGGTGCCGGTCCATCTCAAGCCGCTTCCGTTCCTGGTGGTCGGCGGGCTGGCTCTGTTCTCCGTTGGCGGCCGTGGCCGCGTCGTCGCCCCTGGGCCTCTGCTGTTGCCGCCGCCGGTGCAGCCGTGGCCGCTGCTGCTCAATCACCTCGTCGCAGCCGCGCATCCTCTCCTGCTTCCTCGTCTTCACGGCCTTGGTCACCTCTGTACGCGCCAGGGAATAATTGGCTAAACTCCATGGAAGCAAGAGAGGGGGCCGGACAAGAAGTGGAAGAATCCAAGCCAAGAACCGTCTTTGGCACGAACCTTGGGAGGTGATGAGGCGGTAGACCTCGCCGAGGAGGAGCGTGTCCCTTGGCTTGAGGAGCTTGATCTTGGTTATCCTGGCACCTCCTCTTTCTCCGGCGACGGCGGGGCCGGGCTCGGTGTCGGCATGGTGCAGGACGACGAGGGCGACGTAGTGGCCGGGGTTCCTGCGCATGACGTCCGCCGCGGTGGTCGGCCAGTGGAGGCGTTCCACCTTGCCGTCGCCCGGGTGCTGGATCACCACGGCCGCCGCGTCCGCCGCTTGGCAGTTCCCCATGTCCGTCGGTGTGGGCTCTCGCGTCTGGATTCTGGATTCTGATGAGAAGGACAGAGTGGGTTGTGGTGGTTATATGGGTTAGCGAGGAATCAATTTTAAATCAACTTCCGGACGTGCGATGCTGGTTGTTGCGGGATGATCAAAAAGGAAGGAGTCAACTTGTTGATTAGGCTCGTCGATGTCGACGGCCAACAAGGAGAAGAGAAGAAAAAGTTGGCCGGCCGGGATGCAACAGTTGAAGCACAGGGTAGATAGGCATCGATCGTGCTTGTCTTGTTGCGCAGGCATGTCGTGGGCGCGCCATATGCATGGCGACAATGCTCTGCAGGCTACGGGCAGTTCTACCAACTGGACTGTGAAAGAGTCGCCACATGTAAACTTGTTTATATTTGAGGGCAGCTTGTAGGGTTTTTGTATGATAGATATATACTGGGTCTACGCGTTTCATAAACATGTCTGTGTGTTTAATCTATGCAGAGGGATTCAACTGCTCGACGCGTTTGGTTGGGACCAAAAAATTGCAACTTCCAAATACAACGACTTTCGAAACCATAACCAGCATTTGTTTCGCTCACGATGTATTCTGTAACGGTGTTTCCTGATACAGCACTTCGCAGAGTTGAAACCGCCCGAACCAGCCAGGGTTAGAAATCGGGACCGCGCTGTATGCTTCCTAAAACGGAGAGCCCACGAACCAAACAAAGGAGGTATTCCGTAGAAATATTCAAAAACAGGGCTTCCGGATACGCTAAGCTGTATACGTTACCATGGCCGAACCAAACGCTTCCGGATACGCTAAGCTGAATACGTTACCATGGTCGAACGTGTAGACCCAGTATTTTAATCTATGTAAAAACTAAATCAGCGTCACTTAATATGGATCGGAGGGAGTACTACTAAACCGAAAATGATACACTTACGAACCACCTACGCACTTGAGTTACGGACCTTTCCCTCTAACCAATCACTCCACTCGGTTAATTTATCTGTGGACCCCCTTCCCTGATTTTCCTCCAACGAGAAAAGGCCACAGAAGCCCGTAAGCCAATTCTGTAAGCTTCCCATCCGTAGGTGTAGCATTGTCCCTACTAAACTATCGATTTGGTATATGTATTTTCACGTCGTATCGATTTGGTATCGTGGATGTTGATATTCTTTCTACAAAATTAGTAAGGGTTTACAATGTTTGACTCCGGAAAAAATAAATATGCAATGTATTTTGAAATGGTGAGAGTTTTTACGAATGACCTTATATGTCATTCTCTCCTCACCCTGTAGCGACAAAGACAGGTGAAGACACGGAGTACAAATGCCGTGACGTCATGGGACGAGCTGGGCAATGAGCACCCAGAGTGCTGGCCAGGTGTGGATTTAATTTCTTTTGTATTGCTAGTGTTACGAGTGGTGGCTAGGATCCCAAATAGTGTCACAAAATTGTAGTATCATATTACCAGTTCATTTACGTACGCACTTATATAACCTCAAACACAAGGAGGATCTATATCTTATTAACTTCTCTAGCCTGATGCACTAGTCTGGGTTTCCACTTCGTATGGTTGTGTCATCTTGAAGCAACGATTGAATGAAATTCCTTTTATCAATAAAAAACCAACAATTCGAATTGTGCTAAAAGAGGCTCCTACCATCTGTTTTGCACCATACAACAATGGAAACTTGCAGTGGCACGTCGATGGGGCACGCACCTGCCTAGCCGTGTCGGCCGCCTAATTGTCTCACGATCCGCAAAGTTGTTGGATCTCATACAACAGCACAACAAGTTTTAAAACTTGGGATTTTGTCCATCGCATGTTCTGAAACTTACAAATTTGTCGGTCGCTCATACTAAGTTTCAGAAGTTAAAACTTAATAAAGTTTCAAAAACTCATCAAAATGTATTCAAAATGGATCACATTTCAAAGACCTCGTCACTGGAAACACGAATATGTAAACGAAATTTTATTTCGATTTTTGGTTCAAAATATATGAAAGACTAAAAATCGAAAGCCAAAGGAAGGAGGTTGCGTGCTCTCGCACCTGCGTGCTACAAATTCTCTCCACATACAATAATTTCATTTTCTGGACTTTAAATACTAGTATTTAAATGGCTAGATAACATCTTGGTAGCTAGTCTGGTGCACATTTATGTTTGGGTGACTGATCAACCCAAGTTGTTTGTTGTTGCCATCACATTCTTCTCTCTCTCTCTCTCTCTCTCTCTCTCTCTCTCTCTCTCTCTCTCTCTCTCTCTCTCTCTCTCTCTCTCTCTCTCTCTCTCTCGTGTGTAGCTATGCGTACTAGCTCAAAAGGGACGGATATCAAAGCGGAGTAAGAATATTGGGTCTCCACCACTAATTCCCCGGGCCTATCAATCTCTGCCCATGACTATATGTACTTTATGGGTATCTCGCCAGAATATGTTGTTGTAGTTGACAACCCTGATTGGCGGACTTGCGTTCCAATTATTTTATTAGTGGCATTAATGATGGATCAAATCGAGACAATAACGTGCTCTAGTGACATCGCCAAACAGCAATGAGCACATACTAACACGGGGGCAGGAGGAATGAGAAATCAGGCCTATATCTAATGATGAAGTGATAAAATTATTCCAAACAATTGGCAGCTCACAAAACTGTTACCCTTTCACTGCCCCGCAAAAAAAATTGATTGTGGTACATTTATAACAATGTTAGTTGGCATGACATCTATATACCAGCATAAAAAAATATGAGCTAGAATTTGATACAAATAATCTTAATCTTAGCCACCTATTCTAAGCAATGACTCAAAAAATTAAGTTCAATATCTATTTTTTGTACTACTACCTCTGATCCATATTACTTGTTGCTCGAAGCGTATGTATCTAAACATACGGTGCTACATACATTCGTTTGAGTAACAAATAATATAAATCAGGGGGAGTAGTAACTTTTGCAATAGTGTTCCGAACTTGTCGGCATCGTAAAGTTAGCACCAGATTCCATGTAACATTTGGGCAAAATTACAAAAACGATCTAATTGTCCTGATGAACTTTTCTCCACGAGTCTACGACGACCGTCAAGGGTCAATGAGTTGACCGTGGTAAAATTACAGATAAGCACAAATCATTTTTTTAGAGCGTGCGGATCCTGTCATGCATGCATGGTTGAACCAACCGACCGGGCAAGATCTCTCTGCTTCACTGACTCATCACCATGCAAGGCAAACACAGCAGCTCCCTGCAGGTCAAGCATCCACATGCGCAGCAGTACGACCAGATCGATGAAACTCTGAAACGCCGAAATGCAGGCCATGCAGCTGACACTTAACAAACAGTACTCTACTAGCATCTGCTAAGCAGTCATGCATGGCGGCGCCGATATGCTTATACTACAAGAGTAACAGCACAACTATATATACTACTACTACTACTACTACTCTCTCTCTCTCTCTCTCTCTCTCTCCTTATTAGCATGTTGCTGAGGAGGGAGGACAAGAAGCACAACTGGACACAGGAATCTTCCTGCGCATGGCTGGCCTTTGTCCCATTAGAGGGCACGGATCGCAAATGGCCTCGCGGACTGCCTGGCCCAGAGGGACACTGGTTTGAACCTCAAGGAATGGTTGGGAAGCATGGAGAGCATGGGTGACAGGGTGAGGAAAGTGTATGTTTTGAGAAAGCAAAGGCAGGAAGCAACACATGGATCATCCATGGACCTCATGAATGTGATTAGATAACTACTGAAAGCTGATGATAATTATTAGAGCTTTTCATTTCTGCATGCACATGGCCACTGGGTCACTGATAAACACTACACCACAGCCGAGCCTGCCTGCTGCCTACCTACTAGTGCGGCTCCGTTTGTTTTGTCTGGTGAGATCGTTTGGAATGCGAGTCATCGATCGATTATACTTACTCGTGTGTCGGAACGATGCATGGTACAGAGGGATCGATCGTACGGTTCGGCATTGTAAACTTGGATCCGCATCGACGACAGGCGGACTCCTGTCAGCAGGCCGCGCGCACACACTTGCCCGCTGTTTCCCCGCAAAGTGTTTTTTACCGGAGGCAGGAGCTACCGGTGATCTTTCCACCAATGAGGTGCTGCCACATCTAAAGTTGTGGGACCATGTGTATGTGTATATGAAAGTATTCATTGCAAAAAATCTCTTGTATTTGTGATTTAAGTCTAGTCAATGTCAGAATGATGCAGTACCTTTTAACAGGAACGGTACACATGCATGCATGCAGAATCTCTCCTCTCTCTCACACACAAATCCATCCATTTTATCTTTGTTTAAAATTTCAGATGGACAATATCTCTCACAGTAATTTTCTATTATTGAAATATTTTATATATTCAAATCCCTGAACATGTGATTTGTAGAACAAGACCAATTTTGAATATATTTAAACTAGTTTAAGTTTTTCTATTTCAATCATATCAAAATTTAAATTTCACTTATTTCAAATTTACTTATTCAAAATAATTGGAATCAATTTTGAAACTAGTGAAATACTTTTTGAAATAAGTGAAATCAGTTTTCTGAAACTAGTTTGTTCAAACATGTCAAACTGATTATTTCAAAACATTTTGGTAATGAATGGAATAAGTTTAATGAAATGAGTGAAGTCAGTTCTTTTGAAATGAATGAAATCAGTTTTATATTGAAACGATTGAAACCACTTTTCTAAATATAGTTTTCTTTGTGAGTTTCATATTTCAGCTTATGAAACTGTTTCTTTACTCCATTATGTATTTTTCTGAAACTAATGAAATCTATCTCTTGTAATGAGTGTAATCAGTTTTTGAAACAAGTGAAATATAGTATTTCAATGGAGGGACTGTAATAGGTTTTCTTAAATGAGTGAAATGAGTTATTTGAAAAAGTGAAATATGTCTTTTTGGTGTGAAACTGACATTTCTGCTGAGCGAAATATGTTTCAATATTTGTTTCGAAATATGTTTTCTCAATTGAGAGAAGTATGTTTTCACATCTGAGTGAAATCATTTTCTTCTTTGAGTGAAATATGTTTCTTCGGATGAGTGAAATTGGTTTTTTGAACATAAAGAAATTAGTTTTTTTAATGATTGAAATCAACTTTCTGAAATTAGTGAAACTGGTATTTTGAAACGACTAAAATTTGTGTTTTCTAATGCGTGAAAATATGTTCTCTCAACTGAGTGAGATATGTTTTCTCAACCGAGTGAAATTATTTTTTCTTAAATGCGTAAAAATAATTAATTTCAGAAAAGGTGAAATATGTTTTCTCAATTGAGTGAAATATGTTTTCTCAAACAAGTAAAATATGTGTCTTAAAATAAGTGAAACCAATGTTTACAAAAGGTGAAATTATTATTTTGAAATTTGCAAAACAGGAGCAAACACTTTTATGAAATAGCAAAACAATCTTATTTTATGAAAGTGATGCCAAAGAAAATTGAAATGTGTAAATTAAAATTAGTTCAAATATATCCAACATTGATCTTATTCTAGAGGTCTTGTCAACATGATTTCAAATATATAAAAAGTTTCAAAAATTGACATTCGCTTTAAAATATATCAATCATTCGAAATATATGGCCAAAATAAAGTTATGTCATTTATGGGAAGAGAGAATCATGCATATCCGGTCGGTCTCTCCATTCCAACTCTCTCTCTCTCCTGACAAAGTTGCATGGCATGCATGTATTTGGTCAGATGTGTCAATGTGTGCCAGTTGTATTTAGATAGTATAAGAAGTGTAGTATATACTCTGACAGAGTGCACGAATCTTGACGAAACTAGATGGACAGCGGATGGTGTGCCGGTACCTTCCGCCACCGGTAAAATTACTTATTCGGCTGTTTCCCTGTCTCGTATCTTCAGACTCAGAGGGCAGCTCCCTCATCGACATCTCTGAGTTATGGGATACACCACTGCCCCATCAGCTTTCCCATAAAAGCATGGTCATTGGTTGTCATGTCACTACTATGGAAGATTTGGGCAGCGCGTAATGATATGATGTTTAGAAATGTTGATCAATGTTCTGTAATAATCCTCAGGTCCCTTATTTATGACCTTGGATCTATGGTCACATCATCTCATGGAGATAAGTGACAAGGAGGACGTCTTCTCGAGGCGTTTCTACCTCTCTGCATGCTGCGCCTACGTAATTATGTACTTGCTGCCTCCACAGCCTTTTGAGTAATAGAATATGTTGTTGTAGTTGACAGCCCCAATTGGCGGACTTGCATTCCAACTATTTTGTTAGTGGCATTAATGATGGATCAAATCGAGACAATAACGTGCTCTAGTGAATCGCCAAACAACAATGAGCACATAGTGGCACGAGGAAAGAGAAATCAGGCCTATATCCAACGATGAAGTGACAAAATGAGTCCAAACAATTGACACCTCACAAAACTGTTACCTAGCTAATTGACACTTGTTGTGATAAGGAAATAATTTAGATAAGACATAACAAAGAATATATTGGAAACCAGAAATCATTCCACTCCCCGCAAAAAAAACGACTACGGCACATTTAGAACAATGTTAGTGGACATGACATCTATATACCAGCATAAAAAATATGAGCTACGATTTGACACAAATAATCTTAATCTTAGCCTTCTAATCTAAGCAATGACTCGAAAAGGTTAAGTTCAATGGTATCTATTTTAAATTTTGCAGTGGAGTTCCAAACTTGTCGGCATCTTAAAGTCAGCACCACATTCCATGTAATATTCGCGCAAAATAACAAAATTGATTTTTCGCAAATAACTAAATACGAAATCGATCTAATTTGTTGTGATGCTACTGCAAACTTTTCTCTTCGACGATTGTCGCAAGGGTCAATGGTGTTGACCGTGGTCTCAAATAAGCACCCTGTCAGAGCATCTCTAGCAGACCCTGCAAAATCCCGACCCGCATAAATCTTTTGCAGTACGTGGAAAAGGGTATATGCAGGCCAGCGCGGGTGAGGACAGACTCAGACCCCGTATAATCAACCCGTAAAAAAGAATATTCTCCGAATATATCGAACAGACCCAGAGCTAGCTCTTTTTTTAGTCGTCCTCTTCCTCGCGTCAATCCGGCAGACAGGCGGACGAGGGAAAACGCGAGGCAAGCGCGGCGCGCGCGGAGGCCTGGGCTGCCGAGGCGGCGCGAGCGGCGGCCGGATCGACCGGCTGGCGCAGCTAAATCGATTCGAAGAGCTAGCTAGCTAGCTCCGTTCGAGCGCGGCGGCCGGGAAGGGCGGATGGGCGCGGCGGCCGAGCGAGCTTCATGGTGTTGGAGGGAGCAAAGATTTCTCAACCGCCAACGTTGACCGGTATGCAGAGCCCTAGCAAAGTTGCCCTCAAAACTGTACATATAAGGGTTTCGCATTCGCGTTTACAGGGTCCCTTAAAAATTTTTAAGGGTCGGCTGATTTTAAGGGGTCTGTTTGGGTTTGTTTTTTTGATCAAAATTGTAAAAAACGGTTATTTTGCGGGTTTGACCACTTATACGGGATCTGCTAGAGATGCTCTCCGTTACAAGAAACGGGGGGCACTTGGAGCACAATTCATTTCTTTGAGTGTGCGGATCCTGTCATGCATGTATGCATGGTTGAACCTATCGACCGGGCAAGATTGTCCTGCTTCACTGACACGTCAAAACTTGAGAAGGCACCAGATGAAGAAACACGAGTTGCAGGCCATGCAGGCTTCACACTGACTCTTACTTCCTCCGTTCTAAAATAGATGACTCAACTTTATACTAACTTTAGGAACAGAGGGTAGCTCCCACTCCAACCGTAACCAGTTGACATTTGACTAGTAGCAGCAGCAACTGGTAAGCAGACATGCATGGCGGCGCCGCTATGGTAACACTGCAACATGGTGGAGTATATACTAATCTCTCTCTCTCTCATTAGCATGTTGCTGAGGAGGACACCAAGCACAATTGGACAGAGGAATCTTCGTGCGCTGGCCTTTGTCCCATTAGAGGACATGGATCGCAAGTCGCCTCCCGGATTGCCCTCCCCGGAGGGACAGAGAAGGGGACATTGCTTTGAGCCGCAAGGAATGGTTGGGTGACAGGATGATAAAGTGTGTGTTTTTGGAAAGCAATGAAAGGAAGCAACACATGGATCATCCATGGACCTCATGGATCTGATTAGTTAACTACTCAAAGCTGATGACAATTAGAGCTTTTCATTTCTGCAGGCACATGGCGACTGAGAGACACTACAATACAACCGAGCCTGCCTACCCACTAGTGCGGCTGCAGCTCCTCTTGTTTTGTTCTGTGAGAGTTTGCAGTGTGAGTCATCGATCGCTTATATCTTAAGCATATGTCGGGACGATGCATGGTTAAACGAAGCCATCGTACGTTGGGAATTGATTGGAAAATGGGATCCGTGTCGACAACAAGCGGACTCCTGTCAGGACGCACACACTTGCTCGCTGTTTTCCTGTCTCGCATCTTCAGATTCATAGGGCAGCTTCCTCCTGTCTTGCGTCCGTTGAACTCCACGTGCTCCATCTAGCTAGAGGCGAGCTAGAGCTGCTAAAAAGGTCCCGACCAACGTCGTCGAGTATGTCTATTCCCGGATCGTCCAAGATTAGACTGTTGAATCACGGCAGCAACTTACTGTTTCCAGGTTAAAAAAAGAAAAGAAGTTTGTTCTCACGTGAGCTAATTAACCCTCCAAATGCCACAACCTGCTGCGTCCCAACGACCAAGCAAGCACAACCTCCTTTCTGGTAGTTTGATCTAGTAGGAGTTAGGGATTTCTAAGGGCATGTACAATGGTTGATAAGATAGTCTTATCTTAAGTTTTGCATGTAAATTAGAGATGACAAGAAAAGATGTCTACAATGGGTTATCTTTTAGTCTTATCTTCAATAATTAGTTGTTCCTAAAAACATGGTGAGACAAATTATGCTAAGAGATCATCTCTTGTCTTCTCTTAAATAAGAGAAGACAAACCTTATCTTAGGCTTTCTCTCTCCTCCACCTCATCATTTATCCTATATGGCACTCTTAAGATAGAACCATTGTACATGCCCTAACCGATCCCTTAAAAATAGCGGAATATCTAGTGAAGTAAACCTTCAGTGGAGTATAACCGATCTCTTAAAACTAGCGGAGTATCCGGTGGAGTAAACCTTTAGTGGAGTATATTTACTCCACTAAGTTTTGGTCGATTCTAGCCAATACCCTAAATTTAGTGCAGTAAAGTTACTTTTTGGGTTTATGCATTTCGTCGAACATCAGTCATGCGTGTCTGCGACGATGGTGACCATGCCAAAAACACTGGTGACCATCGATGCACACCACGCCACGACCTTCCACCGGGTGCTCTCATTGTGCCGCACCGTGACCGGCCGCCATCAAGGTCGTGCTCGTGCTCGATGAGGATGGAGGGCGGCGTTGGGGTCGTTGTAGCACGGCCGCCCTTCGGTGAGGATGGCAATTATCTGGTCCATTCATGCACGCCCGAGCTGGCTTCTAGTCCTGTCGCGCACGGGCATGTATGATACGTACAGTACAGCCAAGCATACCATGCGGTGCTGGCCTGGTGTAGCTGAGGAGAGCGGACACTGCCGAGGCGGTTTTGCACACCTCTCCGGCGTACGACCACATATACAGCGATCAACTTGAGGTCTTGAGCGACTATTCAGCGAGGGTTCTCCGAGTGCCGTTGAGTTGTCGAGGTGAGATGAGCTGCAATGAGTGTCATGTGCTGCGTGCAGAGGAGAACGTCCATCGGGGCCGCCCAACGCATCCAACGGGGTCGTCCTTGCAGCGGCGGCGGCGTGCATGATCTGCAAGGGAAGGAGAGAGAGAGAGCAAAATTTTTACTCCAGCCCGTATCGATGGAGTATATTTAGGGAAATGGTTGGGGCTAGAGTAAAAGAATTTACTCCCATACAGCGGATAAGGGATCGGTTAGGTCCCGGTTAGAGGAGTAAAACTGTATTTTTACTCCTTTAACCGGTTTTAAGGGGTTGGTTAGAAATGCCCTTAGTTCAGTAGGAAAGAGTAGGCTCTCCTACCGCTTCTCTCTCCTTCCCTACCCCGTCGACCCCCCCCCCCCCCCCCTCAAAAAAAATCACCCAGGAGGTAGGGTGTGTCCGATTGTGTCGGGCCTTCACACATTACAGTGCTTGCAAGGTCTTTGGGATATCCTCCCTATGTGGGATGAGAGGAGATCAATGAACTTTAAAGCCTCTGAGTTATATATGTTCCATGTACACTTTGGACTTTGCACATGAGAGGGGGATGTGTATTTTGCTTTTCATCTAGCGTCCACCAAAAAGAAGTGGCAAGAATGGAAGATCTGCCTCCATTGGGAAAAACAGAATACAAAAAGAGAAATGAAGGGGAAGAAAATTGAAAGAAGTAATCATACATATCAAGCATAGGGAGCTCCCTCTCCATGTTCAGATCCACCACCCTATCTCTTTTAAAGTTAGGGTTCCACCATACCTTGGTGAAATGATTTCAATTCTAGCTCATGCGGCTCCAAATCTAGTTGTTGTTATCTACTCCCTCCGTTCCGAAATAGATGACCCAACTTTGTACTAACTTAGTACAAAGTTGGGTCATCTATTTTGGAATGGAGGGAGTAAGATGGTGAAATATTGATGTGTGAGAACCTCTGGTGGTATACAAATAGGAATATGGTGTATCACGTACTCCCTTCGTCCCAAAATAAGTGAGTCAACTTTGTAGATAAATAGTAGAAGAAGCTTTGCATAGCTTTAACTTGTGTTTTTTCCCACAATTAGGTTTTTTTTATGAGAGCTGCTGGAGGCATTGCGTGCTGACAACACTCACAACTTGTCCTAAATTCATTTGGTGAAGCTGCACTCATACTCCATATAAGTCGACGCATATGTATGATCCTATGATGAACAATGACTTGAGTTAGTACAGAATAATAGTGCTAAAATTTCTTAAAAACACCTTCATTGTGCAATCCATTCCGCGCACAGGTTTTTTGTTTTCCTGTGTATTTCATTATCGGGTTTTACTATGTTTCTTTTGTTTTTTCAGTTTCTTTTTTTCATTTCCCCCTTTTCTTATTTTTAAATACAGCTTGAATATTTTTCATATACACGTTGAACTTTTTTAGATGCATGTTTAACATTTTTAAAATTGATGCTGAACATGTGTTCGAGTATGTGTTACACATTTGTCAGTTGCACATTTGAATATATTTTTAATACACAATGAACGTTTTTCAAGAATGTCATCCATTTTTTTGTAAAACAATAAAAACATTTCTTAAGTATTTATGAACATTTTTTCAAATGTCACAGACATATTTTTATATGTTATGAATACTTTTTTAAAAAATTATGCAAACAGAATTTTACATTTCATGATCATTTTATTAATTTCATGTACATATTTTTAAATGTTTGAACATTTTTTAAATGTCACTAATATTTGCATGAACATTTTTTAAACATGTAAGCGTTTTTGTAAATGCTGTAAACATTCATTTCAATGGTCACGAATATTCTTCGCATGTCATGAATATTTTGAAAAAGTGGATGAATGAATGTTGTGAATGAATTGCATGAACAAAAAATTCCTCCGAATATACAATTTGTTGAAAACATTTCTGGAGTACATATAAAAAAAGGAAAAGAAAAAACGACAAAAGTGTACCAAGGCTGCATCAGCTATTGGTTTTTTAGGCTGTGCGTTGACTTTTTTTAGAAGAGGGTATGCTGAAGAGATGGGCCTGGCTTGTGAGCGGCAGAGTTCAATCATGTCGCTGATTGGCCCATGACACTCAACAGGCCCGCTTTGTCTAAAAAAAACAACTCAACAGGCCTGCTTACGCTCGGATTGGATACTTAAAGGCACCAAAAGGGCCAAGCCATTAACTTAAGAGTCAATTACACTAGTGGTGTCACAACTTTGCATGAATGTGCACTTTGGTGCTACAAGTTGTGAGATACATCAAAGTGGTGAAAAAACTTGGCTCTATCGTGCACATACGGTGCTTTTCTCGGTTTCTACGAATCTAGCGCTGACTAAGCAAGCCAGTGTGGAATGGGTCCCACTAGCAGTGACAAGAGGGCGCGGGCTGGCACGTGTGAAGAGAGTTTTTACAAAAAAACCATTGGAATTTTCAAATTTTTGCAAAGAAGGCCTGTATTGGCTGTGCGTACAAAGGTGGCCTTTCCTTTATGCGTTTATGACTTGCCTGTTCGGCTCCCTCATCTCGTGCTTTCCTCATATCTCTCTCCTCTCGATCGTTTGGAAGCGGAGGCGGCGGTGGTCTGGAAGACGGCATTAATCAGTGGTGTCGACGATGATGGAGCCCTGCCGACGAGCTCCTGGCGAGGCAGCCCCTGTATATGGTGAGCACGGCTCGACTTCCCTCCTCCGCAGCCCGTGATTTTGGTAGGGTTTCATCAGTTGGTTCGCCGGTGAGAAGCGTTGAGTTTCGTGTTGATTTCGTCGCCAGATACTTTTTACATGGCGTGAGGTTAAAATCCCCCCTCGCATTCATCCGTAGTGTCGTTCGTCTCTAGGGTTTAGCACGGGTTTAGAAGGGCCCTTATTTTGTACATGAACAAATCAGATATATGTAACAATGTAAGTGCTGCAGTCAAAATAGTATATGTGTTACTTATCTGAATTCTTGGACACTTGTTTACTGAATTTTTGGACACTTGTTAACTGAATATTTTGTCAGTTGTTAACTGAATTTTTGGCAATTGTTAACTGAATTTTTCAACACTGTTTAACTGAATATTTGAACAAGTTAACTGCAAATAAAATGTACATTGTTAATAGAATGTTCAGAAATTTATGTAGTTAGTTGTTGTTTTTAGAAATTTATGTAATGTACTATTCATTGTTAACTGAATATGTTTGTGCATTGTAATCTGAATTACTTTGGCACTGTATGTAATGTAGGTGATTTTGATGGACTGTTCACTGTTGAGATTCATCACAAGGGATTTTTCTGTGGAGCTAGCAGCAACAGGACATACAAGGACTATCAAGTTGATTGGTTTGATGCATGGTTGTGATAGTGACACATGGTCTATAGTGTGGATTGAGGATTTTCTTAAGCAGCTAGGTTATGACAGAGATAGTGGAGAACATGAAGTATTTTGGTGTCAGCCTGGAAGAATACTTAGTGAAGGAATGAAAGAAATGAAATCTGATGCTGACAGCCTTGCAATGATAGCAGCTAGTACACAACACAAGAATTTGTTGCTGATCATAGACCATGGAGATACATTGAACAATTTAGTAAGAGATGATGTTGTAGTTCAAGGGGTTCCTGAATTGCCAAAGGTCATAACTCCAAGGAAAGACAACAAGGGCAAAGAACAAGCGACCTCACCTAAAGTTGCTACTATGAGAAGTAAGAGGAGTAACAGCGGTAAAATACCCATTCCACTTGAAGTAGATCAATATACACTTGGAGTAGATCAATATACAAATTACTCAGATTGTCCTAATTTTTCAGAATTTTTGGAGTTACAGAAGTATTCGAAATAGTCAGATTGCTACAGACTGTTCTGTTTTGACAGATTCTGTTTTCTTTGTGTTGTGTGCTTATTTTGATGGCTCTATGGTTTTCTTTGTTGAGTTTTTGCCATAGAAAAGTTGGAATACAGTGGATATAATACAAAAACAAAATATGAATTGATTTGATACAATACTTATAGTAGTGGTTTATTATTCTTATACCAACGGATCTCACGAAGGTTTTGTTGAGTTTTGTGTGATTGAAGTTTTCAAGTTTTGGGTTATCTTACGATGGATGAAGGAAGGATGGAAGAGCCTAAGCTTGGGGATGCCCCGACATCCCAAGCTATTATCCAAAAATGAGCAACCAACTAAGCTTGGGGATGCCCCCGAGTGGCATCCCCGCTTTCTTCCAACGACCATCGGTATTTTACTCGAAACTATATTTTTATTCGTCACATGATATGTGTTTTGCTTGGAGCGTCTTGTATGATGTGAGTCTTTGCTTGTTTTATTTTGTGTTTTAAGTCATCAGTCCTTGCTGGACACACCTATTTGAGAGAGCCAAAATTATATCATGACTTGTTAGAATTGCTCTCTATGCTTCACTTAAATTTTTATGAGCAATGGACTTGCTCTAGTGCTTCACTTTTATCTTTTTGAGCACGGCGTGCTTTAGTATTTTTGAAGAAATGCTCTCTTGCTTCACTTAGATTTATTTGAGAGTTAGTAAAATTTTCAAGAAATTATCTCTTGCTTCACTTAAGTTAATTTGAGAGAAAGCAATATTATGCTCATGATCTTCACTTATATTTGTTTGAGCTTATAAAAAGCAACATATGAAAATTAGTCCCAAAGTGATAGATATCCAAGAAGGATATAATAAAAAAATTCATGAAGATCATTGGACAAAATGAACTTGATTCTTAGTAATAGTTTTGAGATATGATGATGTGATATGTGAGTTATGTTGATGAGTAATTATGCTTTAGTAAGAATATTGGTGTTAAGGTTTGTGATTCCCTATGAAAGTACGAAAGTCAATAGTCATGCAATGAAATTACATCCTACTTGTGGTGCATTATTCGGTGTTATTTATTCTTAATGCTTGCTTATGAGATTATCTGTTTCTTGGTTGGTCGCTTCTCAATCTTTTGCTAGCCTTCATTTTGCACTAAGTATGATCTCTACTTGTGCATCCAAAATCCTTAAACCAGTTTTGCCACATGAGTCCATTATATCCACCTATATGCGGTATTCTTTTGCCGTTCTAAGAAAATTTGCATGTGCCATCTCTAATTTTCAAAATAAACTTCTCTTTTGTGTGTTTGTTTCACTCGCGGAGCGGTGAGGGGTGGCTAATATTTTCCATGCTGGATGTGTTATTCTCAAGATGAGTGTTTATTCACATGTCATTGCACGAGAATAAGGCAAAGGTATTAGGGATGCCCAATCCTGAAATTCCAAAAAAATAAATTTACTTTATGTTGTCAAATAATAAATTTCTTGGAAAGTGTTGGTATGGAGGGCACCCGTGGATACGGTTAGCCATGGAAAGTGAAAGTATGGTGAAAAAAGGAATAAACTTTATTTTCTGTTTGGGAACCACCTATGGCATATCTAGCATGGAAAGTGTTGGGAACTCTAAGTCGTTTTCGTTGGTGGGATAGATAGACCTCCCAAAGTGTTTTTATCTCTAAGTTTTTTGCTTCGAGCTCTGGCACCTCTACAAATCCCTACTTCCCTCTACGAAGAGCCTTTCTTTCACTTTATGCAATTTTTATTTTGAATTTGAGTCTCCATCTTCTCTTATAAAAGCACCAACTAGGAGGCAATATGATCGTACTTAAGTATTGGGTGTAGCTAATATTCAAGTGTTTTTCATGAATGGATCAATGTTTGAGCATGATGTTGGGGATCGTTGCAGAAATTAAAAAAATTCTACGCATCACCAAGATCAATCTATGGAGAGACTAGCAACGAGAGAGAGGGGAGTGCATCTTCATACCCTTGAAGATCCTGATGCGGAAGCGTAACAAGCACGCGGATGAAGGAGTCGTACTCGCAGCGATTCAGATCGCGGTTGATTCCGATCTAAGCGCCGAACAACGGCGCCTCCGCGTTCAACACACGTACAGCCCGGGGACGTCTCCTCCTTCTTGATCCAGCAAGGGGGAAGGAGAAGTTGGGGAAGAGCTCCGGGAGCACGACGGCGTGGTGGTGGAGCTTGCAGTTCTCCGGCAGGGCTTCGCCAAGCTTAACCGAGGAGGATGGGCTGTTGGAGAGGCGGAGGGCTGCGCCTTGGGAAGGGTGCTGCTGCCCTCCCTCCACCCCTCTATTTATAGGGAGAAGGGGTAAGGGGGCCGACCCCTCTAGATGAGATCTTGAGGGGGGCGGCGGCCAAGGGGAGGGGGCTTGCCCCCCAAGCCAAGGGGGGCGCCCACTTTAGGGTCCCCAAAACCCTAGGCGCATGGGCCCTAGGGGGGATGGCGCCCAGCCCACTTAGGGGCTGGTTCCCTTCCACATACAGCCCGTAGGGCCCTCCGGGGTAGGTGGACCCTCCCGGTGGACCCCCGGAACCCCTTCGGTGGTCCCGGTACAATACCGATAAACCCCCGAACACTTACAGTGACCATATGATGACTTCCCATATATAAATCTTCACCTCCGTACCATTACAGAACTCCTCGTGATGTCCGGGATATCATCCGGGACTCCGAACAACATTCGGTAACTACATACTATTCCCATAACAACTCTAGCGTCACCGAACCTTAAGTGTGTAGACCCTACGGGTTCGGGAATCATACAGACATGACCGAGACATCTCTCCAGCCAATAACCAACAGTGGGATATGGATACACATGTTGGTTCCCACATGTTCGACGATGATCTCATCATATGAACCACGATGTCGGGGATTCAATCAATCCCGTATACAATTCCCTTTGTCTACCTGTATGATACTTGCTCGAGATTCGATCGTCGGTATCCCTATACCTTATTCGATCTCGTTACCGGCAAGTCTCTTTACTCGTTCCGTAACACATCATCCCGTGATCAACTCCTTGATCATATTGAGCTCATTATGATGATGTCTTACCGAGTGGGCCCAGAGACACCTCTCCGTCACACGGAATGACAAATCCCAGTCTCGATTCATGCCAACTCAACAGATACTTTCGGAGATACTCGTAGTGTGACTTTATAGCCACCCAGTTACGTTGTGACGTTTGGCACACCAAAGTATTCCTACGTCATCTGGGAGTTGCACAATCTTATGGTCTAAGGAAATGATACTTGACATTAGAAAAGCTTTAGCAGACAAACTACACGATCTTGTGCTATGCTTAGGATTGGGTCTTGTGTCCATCACATCATTCTCCTAATGATGTAATCCCGTTATCAACGACATCCAATGTCCATTGTCAGGAAACCGTACCCATCTATTGATTAACGAGCTAGTAACCTAGAGGCTCACTAGGGACATGTTGTGGTCTATGTATTCACACATGTATTACGATTTCCGAATAACACAATTATAGCATGAACAATAGACAATTATCATGATCAAGGAAATATAATAATAACCATTTTATGATTGCCTCTAGGGCATATTTCCAACAGTCTCCCACTTGCACTAGAGTCAATAATCTAGTTACATTGTGATGAATCGAACACCCATAGAGTTCTGGTGTTGATCATGTTTTGCTCGTGGAAGAGGTTTAGTCAACGGATCTGCGACATTCAGGTCTGTATGCACTTTACAAATATCTATGTCTCCATCTCGAACATTTTCACAAATGGAGTTGAAGCGACGCTTGATATGCCTGGTCTTCTTGTGAAACCTGGGCTCCTTGGCCAGGGCAATAGCTCCAGTGTTGTCACAGAAGAGAGCCATCGGGCCTGACACATTGGGAATAACTCCTAGGTCGGTAATGAACTCCTTCATCCAGATTGCTTCATGTGCTGCCTCCGAGGCTGCCATGTACTCCGCTTCACATGTAGATCCCGCCACGACGCTTTGCTTGCAACTGCACTAGCTGACTGCCCCACCATTCAAAATATACACGTATCCAGTTTGTGACTTGGAGTCATCCAGATCTGTGTCAAAGCTAGCACCGACGTAACCCTTTACGACGAGCTCTTCGTCACCTCCATAAATGAGAAACATATCCTTAGTCCTTTTCAGGTACTTCAGGATATTCTTGACCGTTGTTCAGTGTTCCATGCCGGGATTACTTTGGTACCTTCCTACCAAACTTACGGCAAGGTTTACGTCAGGTCTGGTACACAGCACGACATACATAATAGACCCTATGGCCGAGGCATAGGGGATGACACTCATCTTTTCTCTATCTTCTGCCGTGGTCGGGCATTGAGCCGTGCTCAATCTCACACCTTGCAATACAGGCTAGAACCCATTCTTGGACTGATCCATATTGAACTTCTTCAATATCTTGTCAAGGTATGTGCTTTGTGAAAGACCAATGAGGCGTCTCGATCTATCTCTATAGACCTTGATGCCTAATATATAAGCAGCTTCTCCAAGGTCCTTCATTGAAAAACACTTATTCAAGGAGGCCCTTATGCTTTCCAAGAGTTCTACATCATTTCCCATCAATAGTATGTCATCCACATACAATATGAGAAATGCTACAGAGCTCCCACTCACTTTCTTGTAAACACAGGCTTCTCCATAAATCTGCGTAAACCCAAACACTTTGATCATCTCATCAAAGCGAATGTTCCAACTCCGAGTTGCTTGCACCAGCCCATAGATTGAGCGTTGGAGCTTGCATACCTTGTCAGCATTCTTAGGGTCGACAAACCCTTCCAGCTGCATCGTATAGAATTCTTCCTTAAGGAAACCATTAAGGAATGCCGTTTTGATGTCCATTTTCCATATCTCATAATCATAGAATGTGGCAATTGCTAACATGATTCAGATGGACTTCAGCTCCGCTACGAGTGAGAAGGTCTCATCGTAGTCAACCCCTTGAACTTGTCGATAACCCTTAGCGACAAGTCGAGCTTTATAGATGGTCACATTGCCATCCGCGTCCGCCTTCTTCTTAAAGATCCATTTATTTTCTATGGCTCGCCGATCATCGGGCAAGTCTGTCAAAGTCCATACTTCGTTTTCATACATGGATCCTATCTCAGATTTCATGGCTTCAAGCCATTTGTTGGAATTCAGGCCTGCCATTGCTTCTTCTTAGTTCGAAGGTTCACCGTTGTCTAACAACATTATTTTTAGGACAGGGTTGCCATACCATTATGGTGTGGAACGTGTCCTTGTGGACCTACAAAGTTCAGTAGTAACTTGATCCGAAGTTCCTTGATCATCATCATTAACTTCCTCTCTAGTCGGTGCAGGCACCACAGAAACATTTTCTTGAGCTGCGCTACTTTCCGGTTCAAGAGGCAGTACTTCATCAAGTTCTACTTTCCTCCCACTTACTTCTTTCGAGAGAAACTCTTTCTCTAGAAAGGATCCATTCTTGGCAACAAAGACCTTGCCTTCGGATCTGAGGTAGAAGGTATACCCAATAGTTTCCTTAGGGTATCCTACGAAGACGCATCTTTCCGACTTGGGTTCGAGCTTTTTAGGTTGAAGTTTCTTGACATAAGCATCGCATCCCCAAACTTTCAGAAACGACAGCTTAGGTTTCTTCCCAAACCATAATTCATACGGTGTCGTCTCAACGGATTTCGACAGAGCCCTATTTAAAGTGAATGTGGAAGTCTCTAAAGCATAACCCCAAAATGATTGCGGCAGATCGGTAAGAGACATCATAGATCGCACCATATCCAATAGAGTGCGATTACGACGTTCAGACACACCATTACGCTGAGGTGTTCCAGGTGGCGTGAGTTGTGAAAAAAATCCACATTTCCTTAAGTGCGTGCCAAATTCGTGACTCAAATATTCTCCCCCACGATCTGATCGTAAGAACTTTATTTTCCTGTCACGTTGATTCTCTACCTCATTCTGAAATTCCTTGAACTTTTCAAATGTCTCAGACTTGTGTTTCATTAAGTAGACATACCCATATCTACTTAAGTCACCAGTGAGGGTCAGAACATAATGATAGCCACCGTGAGCCTCAACGCTCATTGGACCGCACACATCGGTATGTATGATTTCCAATAAGTTGGTTGCTCGCTCCATTGTTCCGGAGAACGGAGTCTTGGTCATTTTGCCCATAAGGCATGGTTCGCACGTGTCAAATGGTTCATAATCAAGAGACTCCAGAAGTCCATCTGCATGGAGTTTCTTCATGCGCTTGACACCAATGTGACCAAGGCGGTAGTGCCACAAGTATGTGGGACTATCATTATCAACCTTGCACTTCTTGGCATTCACACTATGAATATGTGTAACATCACATTCGAGATTAAACAAGAATAAACCATTGACCAGCGGGGCATGACCATAAAACATATCTCTCATATAAATGGAATGACCGTTATTCTCGGATTTAAATGAGTAGCCATCTCGCATTAAACGAGATCCAGATACAATGTTCATGCTCAAAGCTGGCACTAAATAACAATTATTGAGGTTTAAAACTAATCTCTTAGGTCTCTGCTTATTCCGCAGCTTGAGTTACAAATATGAGCAACCGCACCGGTATCAAATACCCAGGTGCTACTACGAGTGCTAGTAAGGTACACATCAATAACATGTATATCATATATACCTTTGGTATTGCCGGCCTTCTTATCCGCTAAGTACTTGGGGCAGTTTCGCTTCCAGTGACCGTTTCCCTTGCAATAAAAGCACTCAGTCTCAGGCTTGGGTCCATGCTTTGGCTTCTTCCCGGCAACTGGCTTACCGGCCGTGGCATCTCCCTTGCCGTCCTTCTTGAAGTTCTTCTTACCCTTGCCTTTCTTGAAACTAGTGGTTTTATTGACCATCAACACTTGATGTTCCTTTTTGATCTCCACCTCCACTGATTTCAGCATTGAATATACCTCAGGAATGGGTTTCTCCATCCCCTGCATATTGAAATTCATCACAAAGCTCTTGTAGCTAGGTGGGGGCGACTGAAGGATTCTGTCAACGACCGCGTCATCCAGGAGATTAACTCCCAGCTGAGACAAGTGGTTGTGCAACCCAGACATTTTGAGTATGTGCTCGCTGACAGAACTATTCTCCTCCATCTTACAACTATAGAACTTGTCGGAGACTTCATATCTTCATGTTGATCGTATCTTCTATACGACTCATGTTCGACCTTTCGGTCTTCCGTGTTCCGAGGCCATGTCTGTACATGCTAGGCTCGTCAAGTCAACCTAAGTGTATTGCGTGTGTAAATATGGCTTACACCCGTTGTATGCGAACGTTAGAATCTATCACACCCGATCATCACGTGGTGCTTCGAAACAATGAACCTTCGCAACGATGCACAGTTAGAGGGAACACTTTCTTGAAATTTTAGCAAGGGATCATCTTATTTATGCTACCGTTGCTCTAAGAAAATAAGATGTAAAAACATGATAAACATCACATGCAATCAAATAGTGACATGATATGGCCAAATATCATTTTGCTCCTTTTGATCTCCATCTTCGGGGCGTCATGATCATCATCATCACCGGCATGACACCATGATCTCCATCATCGTGTCTTCATGAAGTTGTCTCGCCAACTGTTACTTCTACTACTATGGCTAACGTTTAGCAATAAAGTAAAGTAATTACATGGCGTTATCATTGACACGTAGGTCATACAATAAATTAAGACAACTCCTATGACTCCTGCCGGTTGTCATACTCATCGACATGCAAGTCATGATTCCTATTACAATAACATGATCAATCTCATACATCACATATATCATTCATCACATCCTTTTGGCCATATCACATCACACGGCATATGCTGTAAGAACAAGTTAGACGTCCTCTAATTGTTGTTGCAAGTTTTTACGTGGCTGCTATAGGTTTCTAGCAAGAATGTTTCTTACCTTCGCCGAAACCACAACGTGATATGCCAATTTCTATTTACCCTTCATAAGGACCCTTTTCATCGAATCCGATCCGACTAAAGTGGGAGAGACAGACACCCGCTAGCCACCTTATGCAACTAGTGCATGTCAGTCGGTGGAACATGTCTCACGTAACCGTACGTGTAAGGTCGGTCCGGGCCACTTGATATGTCTTCGTCGTATCTACTTTTCCAAACACTTTTGCCCTTGTTTTGGACTCTAACTTGCATGATTTGAATGGAACTAACCCGGACTGACGCTGTTTTCAGCAGAATTGCCACGGTGTTATTTATGTCCAGAAACAAAAGTTCTCAGAATGACCTGAAACTCCACGGAACGTATTTTTGGAAATAATAAAAAGTATTGGCAAAATATCAAGGCCAAGGGGCCCACACCCTAGCCACGAGGGTGGGGGCGCGCCCCTACCTCATGGGCCCGCTGGAGCTCCTCCGACCTCAACTCCAACTCTATATATTTGTGTTCGGAGAGAAAAAATCAAGGAGAAAGATTCATCACGTTTTACGATACGGAGCTGCCACCAAGCCCTAAACTCTCTCGGAAGGGCTGATCTGGAGTCCATTCGGGGCTCCGGAGAGGGAAATCTGTAGCCATCATCATCATCAACCATCCTCCATCACCAATTTCATGATGCTTACCGCCGTGCGTGAGTAATTCCATCATAGGCTTGTTGGACGGTGATGGGTTGGATGAGATTTATCATGTAATCGAGTTAGTTTTGTTAGGGTTTGATCCCTAGTATCCACTATGTTCTGAGATTGATGTTGCTATGACTTTGCTATGCTTAATGCTTGTCACTAGGGCCCGAGTGCCATAATTTCAGATCTGAACTTATTATGTTTTCATGAATAATATGTGAGTTCTTGATCCTATATTGCAAGTCTATAGTCACCTACTATGTGTTATGATCTGGCAACCCCAAAGTGACAATAATCGAGACCACTTCCGGTGATGATCGTAGTTTGAGGAGTTCATGTATTCACTATGTGTTAATGCTTTGGTCCGGTACTCTATTAAAAGGAGGCCTTAATATCCCTTAGTTTCCATTAGGACCCCGCTGCCACGGGAGGGTAGGACAAAAGATGACATGCAAGTTCTTTTCCATAAGCACGTATGACTATATTCGGAATACATGCCTACATTACATTGATGAATTGAAGCTAGTTCTGTGTCACCCTAGGTTATGACTGCTACATGATGAACCGCATCCGGCATAATTCTCTATCACCGATCCATTGCCTATGAGCTTTCTGCTACCTCTTGACCACTACGTTGGTTTTCCCTTGAAGAGGAAAGGGTGATGCAGTAGAGCATCATAAGTATTTCCCTCGGTTTTTGAGAACCAAGGTATCAATCCAGTAGGAGGCCACACACGAGTCCCTCGCACCTACACAAACAAATAAACTCCTCGCAACCAACGCGATAAAGGGGTTGTCAATCCCTTCACGGTCACCTATGAGAGTGAGATCTGATAGATATGATAAGATAATATTTTTGGTATTTTTATGATAAAGAGAAATAAAGATGCAAGTAAAATAAATAGCAAAGGAAATAACTAAGTATTGGAAGATTAATATGATGGAAAATAGACCCAGGGGCCATAGGTTTCACTAGAGGCTTCTCTTGAGAGCATAAATATTACAGTGGGTGAACAAATTACTGTTGAGCAATTGACAGAATTGAGCATAGTTATGAGAATATCTAGGTATGATCATGTATATAGGCATCACGTCCGAGACAAGTAGACCGACTCCTTCCTGCATCTACTACTATTACTCCACACATCGACCGCTATCCAGCATGCATCTAGAGTATTAAGTTCAAGAGAACAGAGTAACACTTTAAGCAAGATGACATGATGTAGAGGGATAAACTCATGCAATATGATATAAACCCCATCTTGTTATCCTCGATGGTAACAATACAATACATGCCTTGCTGCCCCTACTGTCACTGGGAAAGGACACCGCAAGATTGAACCCAAAGCTAAGCACTTCTCCCATTGCATGAAAGATCAATCTAGTAGGCCAAACCAAACTGATAATTCAAAGAGACATGCAAAGATAACCAATCATACATAAAAGAACTCAGAGAAGATTCAAATATTGTTCATAGATAAACTTGATCATAAACCCATAATTCATCGGTCTCAACAGACACACAGCAAAAGAAGATTACATCGAATATATCTCCACAAGAGAGGGGGAGAACTTTGTATTGAGATTCAAAAAGAGAGAGAAGAAGCCATCTAGCTAATAACTATGGACCCGTATGTCTGAAGTAAACTACTCACACTTCATCGGAGAGGCTATGGTGTTGATGTAGAAGCCCTCCGTGATCGATACCCCCTCCGGCGGAGCTCCGGAAAAGGCCCCAAGATGGGATCTCATGGATACAGAAAGTTACGGCGGTGGAATTAGGGTTTTGGCTCCGTATCTGGTAGTTTGGGGGTATGTAGATATATATATATATATATATGAGGAAGAAGTACGTCGGTGGAGCAACGTGGGTCCCACGAGGGTGGAGGGCGCGCCCGGGGTGGGGGGGGGGATAGGCGTGCCCCCTACCTCGTGCCTTCCTCGTTGATTGCTTCACGTAGGTGTCGGTGTCAAAACCGCGGATCTCGGGTAGGGGGTCCCGAACTGTGCGTCTAAGGCGGATGGTAACAGGAGACGGGGGGCATAATGTTTACCCAGGTTCGGGCCCTCTCGATGGAGGTAATACCCTACGTCCTGCTTGATTGATCTTGATGATATGAGTATTACAATAGTTGATCTACCACGAGATCGTAGAGGCTAAACCCTAGAAGCTAGCCTATGATTATGATTGTTGTTGTCCTACGGACTAAACCCTCCGGTTTATATAGACACCAGAGGGGGCTAGGGTTACACAGAGTCGATTACAAGGGAGGAGATCTACATATCCGAATTGCCAAGCTTGCCTTCCACGCAAAGGAGAGTCTCACCCGGACATGGGACGAAGTCTTCAATCTTGTATCTTCATAGTCCAACAGTCCGTCCAAAGTATATAGTCCGGCTGTCCGAGGACCCCCTAATCCAGGACTCCCTCAGTAGCCCCTGAACCAGGCTTCAATGACGATGAGTCCGGCACGCAGATTGTCTTCGGCATTGCAAGGCGGGTTCCTTCTCCGAATACTCCATAGAAGATTTTGAACACAAGGATTGTGTCCGGCTCTGCAAAAAAAAATTCCACATACCACCGTAGAGAGTATAATATTTCCACAAATCTAATCTGCTGACAACTTTTCATAACATGACATCATGCCATGGCCCGGTCATTATTCGAACCGTTTTTCTCAACCAGCTACTACACGTATTGCGAGGCAGTTTTCTTAGCATGTCTTGTCGAAGCAGAGATCGTGTCCCCTTATCACGGGATTCTCATCAATACAGGTGTGGGTAACCCAACCACGCCATCAATTACGGCGTTTGGGGAATAAGCGAGTTTACCAGGCAGGTGGGGAGGCGCATAGCTTCTTCCGCCCATATAAAGGGACAAGGACTCCCCCTTTTCATCCACGCCTTCTTCTTCCCTGCCCATCCATTCTTGCGCACTCGAGCTCCAGCGCCCAAGTTTGCATTTTCTCCGTAAAACCACTCCAAACATGTCCGGAGCGGGAGGCAAGTGGATGGTCTCCTCCGTTACGGAGGAGAACATTACGAAGCTCCGAGAAGCCGGATACCTGGCCGCAGACATCGCGCACTGGCCCCGAGACAAGGGGTAGATCGTCCCCACCCCCGAACCCTACGAAAGGGTTGTATTCCTTACCCATTTCGTCCATGGGCTGGGATTTCCCCTCCACCCATTTGTTCGCGGGCTCATGTTCTACTACGGGCTGGACTTCCACGATCTGGCCCCAAATTTCATCCTCAACATCTCGGCGTTTATCGTCGTGTGCGAGGCCTTCCTTCGCATCAAGCCCCACTTCGGCCTGTGGCTAAAAACCTTCAACGTTAAACCGAAGGTGGTGGTCGGACAACAAGCGGAGTGTGGAGGCGCCATGGTGGGCAAAATTCCCAACGTCACCTGGCTCGAAGGATCCTATGTGGAGACAGTAAAGGGGTGGCAATCGGGGTGGTTCTACATCACCGAACCGCGCGACACCAACTGGGTGGCGGCCCCCGAATTTCGATCCGGCATCCCCACGCGGCTCACCTCCTGGAGAGAGAAGGGCCTGTCCTGGGGTTCATCGGTGGAGCTAACCGGACTCCAGAACTGTGTTAAAAACATGATAAGCAAGAAAATCAAGCTTGTCAACGTGGTCCAGGTCATGCTCTTCCGCCGGATCCTCCTGTGTCAAAGACGGGCATTCAATATGTGGGAGTTCGACCCGGCTAAGCACCAGACGCTGTGAGAGCTCTTCGACACAACACACCAGGACATCTGGAGGGTGCTGTTCAAGTACACCGAGGTACCTCCTTCCCTTACCGAGGACCGCGGACTCAGCGCAAAGCGCCCTGCCAATCCGGTAAGCTCCTTATATCTCATAAGATGTTTCTTTCTCAGTATAATCATGTGGTGGATCTAAGCCTCCACACCATTTAACAGGAATGGGTCACGTCGGCGGAGCAGATTGATTCTCCGGCCCCACTACCCGAGGATCCAACAAGTGTTGTCTTAATGGAGATGCTGGTTCCGGTGCCCTATGAGGCGCCGGAGAAGAAGGCCAAGAAGAAGGCCGCGGGGACCGGGAAAGGTCTCCGGCGCAAGGTTGTATCGGAATCATCGTCTGATAACACCAAGGCGCCCTCCTCCCACAAAAACAAGGAGGAGGAAGAGGAAAGTTCCCCCCCCCCCCAGTCGGGGGATACAAAAAAAGGAAGGCCGCCCCGTCAGGGGAAGCCGAAGGGTCCAAGAAGGGAAGGACTCTCCTTCCGGACTGCTCCACGGCGGCCACTTTTAGCGACGAGGAGTGGTTACCCAGGGACAAGCCCCTGGCGAAGTCATAAGTATCCGGATGCCGTAATAGTTCTTGGTATGTTTTATTGTATTACTTCTTATCATGCCGAACATGATCATGCAGCCCCTCCAAAGCTCGTATCGACGTATCCTCTTCGGATGAGTCTTTGGGCCCCTCGGAGATGAACATCGATTCACTCTCGACCGCCTCCTCCCCCCCCCCCCCCGCCCTACGGACGACGTCGAGGTGCTGTCTCAAAGGGTACCGAACCAAGGGGAGACAGTTCCAGAAGCGCCCCAAGGCGACATTCCGGACGCTGGGCGCACGAGGGGCAAGACTCCCATGGGCTCTAATGTCGGGGGCAGCAAGTCTGTGCCGATGGCCTCTGTCCATCCAGGGTCATCGGACAATTTTCTGGAAGCGCTTCACGGTGCTTCCATTGACGAAGAGCATCACACTATCATGAGTGCGGTGGTCAAGAAGATTCAGTCCGCTAAAAGCGGACTAACTGAAGCCTGTGCCAGACTCCTAACTGGCTTTGAGGTAAGTAATCAAATTGTGAGAAAATGTTATAGCATAGACAGTAGCCCCTGATGCTCTGTTTGTTGTTCGGAAGAAAAGCTGAACAAAGGATCAAATAATAATCACAGGAGTCTAATCAGAATATGTCTATGTGAATAAGCAAGCTTCACTGCTGGCCGATGCCGCTCACACGGCGGAGGTCTCCGCACTGAAGCGGGACCTTGAGCGGTCCGAGGAAGAGCTCGGCCTTACCAAGAGGCATCTCGAAGAGAACAAAGGTAAGTGATACCTCGTCTGTTTATTGATAAAGACAAAGGAAACTGGTTATTAGATCACAGGATCGTCATGAATCTTGCTAGGGGCCACGACCTAGGTGGCGACCCTAAAGAAGGCGCTGTCCGAGGCCGAAGACAAAGCGGCCAAGGAGCATGCCGAGCGCGAGAAGCAAGAGGCCTAAGTCGACGAGGTTCAGCAAGAGCTCCAGGAGTTTGTCAAGAAGTACGAGTCCTTCGAGCGTGACTCTAAGACTCAAGGGTCCGAGCTTGCAAAGGCCCTTGAGAACGCACGAAATGCCAAGGCCGAAGCCCAAAAGGCCCTCCACGAAATTGAGGCGGTCAGGAAGATAGCGGCAGGTAAGGCATTCTTTATGCAAAGCAAGCATGTGAAGGAAAATTTCCTTTTACTTACCCGAATTCGGAGCTCTCCAGGAGCGTTCGTAGATCTACCCCGCAGTGTGTCAGATGCCGCGGAGTTCTACCGGGCTGAGGAAGGGAGGTCAACGGAGAAGTTGTTCTGGTCTCAGTATACTGGGACCGAACATCCGATGCCCTTGAGCGACCAGTTGAAGCAGCTAGTTGAACTTCACAAGGCGGCCGAACTGGCCATGAAGGGCCTCATAGTCCGGATGTGGCCTGGCAAGCCCCTGCCCAGCAACTATTTCGGCCTGGTAAGGCGGCTTGTAAACACCTGCCCCCGGCTTGAAGTCATAAAGCGGTACGCCTGCATTGAGGGTGCGCGCAGGGCTTTTGCCTGGGCGAAAGTGCACTGGGCGAAGATGGACGCCGAAAAGCTGGTGAAGGAGGGGCCACCGAAGGGCAAGGAGCATCGCCACCCCGAAAAGTATTATGACAGTGTCCTGAAGGGTGCTCGCCTTGTGGCAGATGAATGTGCCAAGGATGTAATATTTGAATGAATGTACTCTTTGATCCTGTAATATTTAACGAGTTCATGTGCGCTATGTAACACTTGTTAATTTAAAATATTACCTTCTGTGCGGCCGTTTATAAAATTTGAGAGTTGGCCAGTCGTTGGTTTCTGCCCCCATGTAACTAGTACTGAGGTGTTCGGGATAAACTTGATCACTCTTTATCCCAGTTTTGGGTCCTTCGAAGGAGGTGTTCAGCACAACGAACCAGGCAATCGGACTATAAGGCTTTATCACTCTCACTTAGCCATAGAAGTCTACAATTTTAAATTTTGGCGAAGCCCCTAGCATTCGGAAGGCCGAACATGGGGCTCTATGTACGCCTAAATCAGACAAGGCCGACTCCTCGCCCGAAGCGGAAAAAATCTTTAAGGATTTGAGACCTCTCGAACAGCGACCAACTCTCGCCGCATCATGACAGTCAGTTTTCGGCTTTCTCTACTGAGGTGCTCATCCGGATGAACCGGGACACAATCGCAGTAGTTCTCCCAGTGCTACCTTAGCCGATATAGCGGAATGTAAGGTACCAAAACATGGGAGCCAGGCAAACCCAACTATTGACCCAAGACATGATTCGGAGCTGATGCATATAATGCTATAAGTTCGGGGTGCCACACTGTCAAAAGTGTTTGGACTTTTCATGCCGTGTTATGGGGTAAACTGCAGCCCCTAGCGCACTAGTCATACCAGAATGTACGGGTGCGACTTGTCGTAAGTAGGCAGACAGGAAAAGAAAAAAAGATAAAGGAATGATATTGTTATTTAAATGATACGTCAAAGCGTATGCATACATGTAGTGCAATAAGTAAAAAGTAGGACTATTTGACATGTCCTATCCAAGTTCAAGCTGCGTGTGGGTATGCAAAACAGGTATATCGATCGTTATCAGAGACCACCTGAGGATTCCCTTGTACGTCAAAGCTTCTTGCTTCCTTGGTGTTTCTTTCCTGTGACGGGTCCGATAATCAGACGATCGGAGAGGCCCTTCAGAGAATAGGTGCCTGAAAGGAAGAAAATGTTAAAGGTATACGGGTCCTGAAGCGATTGAGCCACATTGTGGGCCATGCCATAGCCGTGCCTCCTCCTATGCCCATGGTATCTTGAGTGCGTAATTATGTACGCGCGGCGCAAATTTCGCCGCTTGACTGGGACTAGGACGGAGGCCGAATTGCTAGGCGAGCTCTAAACGTGCCTGGCGATCCTCTTGCAGGGTACTCGGATTCGCTTGAAGGTGTCCGGGGTCTTTTTGGCCGAATTGGCGGTTTGCCTCATAAGGCTGCTTTACGCTTCTGCCGTGAGGGCCGCAGTGTGCTCCTCCGTGCGGAGCGAGCATTCTGTGTTTCCATTAACTGTTATAACCCCGCGAGGTCCTGGCATTTTGAGCTTGAGGTATGCATAATGCGGTACTGCATTGAATCTGGAAAATGCGGTTCGTCCGAGCAGTGCATGATAGCCACTGCAGAAGGGGACGATGTCAAAGATTAACTCCTCGCTTCAGAAGTTGTCCGGAGATCCGAAGACTACTTCCGGTTTTATTAAGCCCGTGCAACAGGCCTCTACACCTGGGATGACACCTTTAAAGGTGGTTTTGGTGGGTTTGATCCTCTAGGGGTCTATGCCCATTTTACACACTGTATCCTGATAGAGTAGGTTCATGCTGCTTCCGCCGTCCATAAGGACTTGAGTGAGATGAAATCCGTCAATGATGGGGTCAAGGACCAATGCGGCAGAACCGCCATGACAGATACTGGTGGGGTGGTCCCTGTGATCGAAGGTGATCGGACAAGAAGACCATGGGTTGAACTTTGGGGCGACTGGCTCCATCCCATAGACGTCCCTCAGTGCACGCTTCCGTTCCCGCTTGGGAATATGGTTTGCGTATATCATGTTTACCGTTTTCACTTGGGGAGGGAATTTCTTCTGTCCTCCTATGTTCGGTGCCCGCGGCTCCTCATCGTCGTCACTATGCACCCCCTTTTCCTTGTTTTCGTCATTTAACTTGCCGGCCTGTTTGAACACCCAACATTCTCTGTTGGTGTGGTTGGCTGGTTTATCGGGGGTGCCGTGAATTTGACACGAATGATCGAGTATGCGGTCCAAGCTGGACGGGCCCGGATTGCTTCTTTTGAACGGCTTTTTCCGCTGACCGGATTTAGAGCCACTGAATCCGGCATTGACTGTCGTGTCTTCGGCGTTCGCCGTTTTGCGGCGCTTGTGTCTGTTGCGACGTGGCCTGCCGTTGCTATCTTTGGCATCTGAATTGCCAGGGTTTCTTGAAGTGTTGTTGCTGCGAGCTAGCCAGCTATCCTCGCCCGCACAAAAGCGGGTCATGAGTGTTGTGAGGGCTGCCATGGACTTTGGCTTTTCTTGGCCGAGGTGTCGGGCGAGCCACTCGTCACGGATGTTATGCTTAAATGCCGCTAAGGCCTCGGCATCCGAACAGTCGACGATTTGGTTCTTTTTAGTTAGGAACCGAGTCTAGAATTTTCTGGCTGATTCCCCTGGCTATTGGGTTATGTGACTCAAGTCATCGTCATCCGGTGGTCACACATAAGTGCCCTGGAAGTTATCAAGGAATGCGTCTTCCAAGTTATCCCAAATGCCAATGGAGTTTGCCGGCAGGCTATTCAGCCAGTGCTGAGCAGGCCCTTTGAGTTTTAATGGGAGGTACTTGATGGCATGTAGATTGTCACCGCAGGCCATGTGGATGTGGAGGAGGAAATCTTGAATCCATACCGCGGGGTTTGTTGTGCCATCGTATGATTCAATATTCACGGGTTTAAAACCTTCTGGGAATTCGTGATCCATTACTTCATCAGTGAAGCATAGGGGGTGTGCGGTGGCTCTATGCCGGGCTATATCATGACGCAGTTCATACAAGTCTTGTCTGCTATATTCGGCCCGGCCGGATTTGGTTTTAGTATATCCGGCGTGACGGTCATCGTCATTCGTTGGGGCGCGCCCCCGTGATCCGTAGATCGATCTTTTATGTCCTGCTTTATTTTCCAATACGTCTCGCAGGTCCTGCGTGTTGCCCCGGGCCTTGGTGTTTTTGTTTGACTGGCGACGGGGTGTGGGATGGACTTCGGGCTAATACGCCGCTTTGTCTCGGCCACGGGGTGGCCGGTCAGCCGCATCATACGTTGGTAGTGTAGGCTTTAATGCTTCCTCCTCAAGTTGGGGTAGCAACTTGCGCTTTGGGTAACTTTTGGTTGGGCGCTCGAGTTCGTATTCCTCGGCTGCCAGTACTTCGGTCCATCTATCTGCTAGCAGATCTTGATCAGCTTGAAGCTGCTGTTGCTTTTTCTTCAGGCTTTTTGTTGTGGCTATAAGCCGCCGCTTGAAGCGCTCCTGCTCGACGGGATCCTCAGGCACGATAAATTCTTCGTCGCCGAGGCTCACCTCGTCATCGGAGAGAGGCATGTAATTATCATCCTCTGATTCTCCGTCTGCCGCCTGTTCCTTAGGGCTAGCTTTCCCATCCTCCCGCTCGAAGCCTGGCTGGAGGGGATTGTCTTCGGCACTATCTGCAGCGTTATTTTCTCTTGTGCCGGTATCACTGCTTTTGCTATGGCGGGACTTAGAGCGACGCCGATGACGCCGGTTCTTAGATTGCTTCTCGAGGGGATTATCCTCCGTTGCCTTATTGCCATCGCCTTCTTTGGGGGTGTCCACCATGTATATATCATATGATGAGGTGGCTGTCCAGTGCCCTGTGGGCGGTGGTTCCTGTTCTTCTCCTGCATCGTCATCCATACTGTCGATGTCTTCGGAGCCGAAATCAAGCATGCCGGTTAAGTCGTCGACAGTGGCTATCAAGTGTGTGGTGGCTGGGGAATGAATTTCTTCGTCGCCCGCTTCCCACTCAAGCCGGACATAGTTCGGCCAAGGGTCTCCTGACAAGGAGAGATACCTCAATGAATTTATCATGTCGCCCAAGGGCGAGTGCTGAAAGATATCCGCGGAGGTGAACTCCATGATCGGTGCCCAATCAGATTCGATAGGCACGGACGCAGGCGGCTTGGAGCACGTGGCTGGGGACGAATCCAAGGGTCCGGCAACACAGGTCTCATAGGAGGTGAAGTTAGTATTCGGCTCTATCACCACTGGGTGTGCGTCCTCCGTGGCGGGGTCCATCCACCCGTCCTCGGACGGCATGATCTGCTCCATATTGAGGGCCGGAGTAGCCACATGTGTAATCTCCCGAACACCTTCGGGCGGCAGAGCTAAGTCATGCTCGTCGTGACTGTGCGGCGCACCTGACATGGGCTCGAATCCGTCGAAGATCAAGTCTCCGCGGATGTCGGCAGTATAGTTTAAGTTTCCAAACCTGACCTAACGGCCAGGGGCGTAGCTCTCGATCTGCTCCAGATGGCCAAGAGACTTGGCCCGCAGTATGAAGCCGCCGAATATGAAGATCTGTCCGGGGAGAAAAACCTCACCTTGGATCGCATCGTTGCCGATGATCGAAGAAGCCATCAAGCCTTATGGTGACGACACAGTGGAACTCTCAATGAAAGCACCAATGTCGCTGTCAAAACCGGCGGATCTCGGGTAGCGGGTCCCGTACTGTGCGTCTAAGGCAGATGGTAACAGGAGACGGGGGACACAATGTTTACCCAGGTTTGGGCCCTCTCGATGGAGGTAATACTCTACGTCCTGGTTGATTGATCTTGATGATATGAGTATTACAAGAGTTGATCTACCACGAGATCGTAGAGGCTAAACCCTATAAGCTAGCCTATGATTATGATTGTTGTTGTCCTATGGACTAAACCCTCCGGTTTATATAGACACCGGAGGGGGCTAGGGTTACACAGAGTCGGTTACAAGGGAGGAGATCTACATATTCAAATTGCCAAGCTTGCCTTCCACGCAAAGGAGAGTCCCACCCGGACACGGGAGGAAGTCTTCAATCTTGTATCTTCATAGTCCAACAGTCCGGCCAAAGTATATAGTCCAGCTGTCCGAGGACCCCCTAATCCAGGACTCCCTCAGTAGGGTCCAAGTCCTCTGGATCATGTTCATTCCGAAAATCACGTTCCCGGAGGTTCCTTTCCATTTGGACTCCGTTTGATATTCTTTTTCCGCGAAACCCTAAAATAGGCAACAAAACATTAATTCTGGGATGGGCCTCCGGTTAATAGGTTAGTCCCAAAAATAATATGAAAGTGTATAATAAAGCCCAATAATGTCCAAAACAGGATATAATATAGCATGGAACAATAAATAATTATAGATACGTTGGAGACGTACCAAGCATCGCCAAGCTTAATTCCTGCTCGTCCTCGAGTAGGTAAATGAAAAAAACAGAATTTTTGATGTGGAATGCTACTTGGCATAATTTTCAATGTAATTCTCTTAATTGTGGTATTAATATTCAGATCCGAAAGATTCAAGACAAAAGTTTAATATTGACATAGAAATAATAATACTTCAAGCATACTAACTAAGCAATTATGTCTCTGCAAAATAACATGGCCAAAGAAAGTTATCCCTACAAAATCATATAGTCTGGCTATGCTCCATCTTCACCACACAAAGTATTCAAATCATGCACAACCCCGATAACACGCCAATCAATTGTTTCATATTTTTGGTGTTCTCAAACTTTTTCAATCTTCACGCAATACATGAGCATGAGCCATGGACATAGCACTATAGGTGGAATAGAATGGTGGTTGTGGAGAAGACAAAAAGGGAGAAGATAGTCTCACATCAAGTAGGTGTATCAACGGGCTATGGAGATGCCCATCAATAGATATCAATGTGAGTGAGTAGGGATTGCCATGCAACGGATGCACTAGAGATATAAGTATATGAAAGCTCAACAAAAAGAAACTAAGTGGGTGTGCATCCAACTTGCTTGCTCGCGAAGACCTAGGGCATTTTGAGGAAGCTCGTCGTTGGAATATACAATCCAAGTTCTATAATGAAAAATTCCCACTAGTATATGAAAGTGATAGCATAAGAGACTCTCTATCATGAAGATCATGGTGCTACTTTGAAGCACAAGTGTGGAAAAAAGGATAGTAGTATTGCCCCTTTTTATTCTTTTTTGGGCCTTATTTATTTATTTATTTGGCCTTTCTCTTTTTTTTTTGGGGGGGGGGGGGCAATACTCTATGAATGATGATCATCACACTTCTATTTATTTACACTCAATGATTACAACTCGATACTAGAACAAAGTATGACTCTATATGAATGCCTCCGGCGGTGTACCGGGATAGCAATGATGCATGAGTGACATATATGAAAGAATTATGAACGGTGGCTTTGCCACAAATAATATGTCAACTACATGATCATGCAAAGCAATATGACAATGATGGAGCGTGTCATAGTAAACAGAACGGTGGAAAGTTGCATGGCAATATATCTCAGAATGGCTATGGAAATGCCATGATAGGTAGGTATGGTGGCTGTTTTGAGGAAGGTATATGGTGGGTTTATGATACCGGCTAAAGGTGCGCGGTATTTAGAGAGGCTAGCAATGGTGAAAGGGTGAGAGTGCGTATAATCCATGGACTCAACATTATTCATAAAGAACTCACATACGTATTGCAAAAATCTATTAGTTATCGAAGCAAAGTACTACGCGCATGGTCCTAGGGGGATAGATTGGTAGGAAAAGACCATCGCTCGTCCCCGACCGCCACTCATAAGGAGGACAATCAATAAATACATCGTGCTCCAACTTCTTAACATAACGATTCACCATACGTGCATGCTACGGGAATCACAAACTTCAAAACAAGTATTTCTCAAATTCACAAGTACTCAACTAGCACGACTCTAATATCACCATCTCCATATCTCAAAACAATTATCAAGTTTCAAACTTCTCATAGTATTCAACACACTCATAAGAAAATTTTATTATTAATCTTGAATGCCTAACATAATTAAAGCACATTACCATGTTGTTTTGTAGGACTCTCAAAATAATCTAAGTGAAGCATGAGAGAACAATGGTTTCTATAAAACAAGTCTACCAACGTGCTCTAAAAGATATAAGTGAAGCACTAGAGCAAAAACTATATAACACAAAAGATATAAGTGAAGCACATAGAGTATTCTAACAATTTCTGAATCATGAGTGTCTCTCTAAAAAAGGTGTGTGCAGCAAGGATGATTGTGGAAAACTAACAAATAAAGACTCAAATAATACAAGACGCTCCAAGCAAAACACATATCATGTGGTAAATAAAAATATAGCTCCAAGTAAAGTTACCGATAGAAGTAGACGAAAAAGGGGATGCCTTCCGGGGCATCCCCAAGCTTTGGCTTTTAGGTGTCCTTAGATTATCTAGGGGGTGCCATGGGCATCCCCAAGCTTAGGCTCTTGCCACTCCTTGTTCCATAATCCATCAAATCTTTACCCAAAACTTGAAAACTTCACAACACAAAACTTAAAGTAGAAAATCTCGTGAGCTCCGTTAGCGAAACAAAACAAAACACCACTTCAAGGTACTGTAATGAACTCATTATTTATTTATATTGGTGTTAAACCTACTGTATTCCAACTTCTCTATGGTTTGTAAACTATTTTACTAGCCATAGATTCATCAAAATAAGCAACAATACACAAAAAACAGAATCTGTCAAAAACAGAACTGTCTGTAGTAATCTGTAGCTAACGCAAGATCTGGAACCCCAAAAATTCTAAAATAAATTGCTGGACGTGAGGAATTTATCTATTAGTCATCTTAAAAAATAATTAACTAAATATCACTTTCCAAATAAAAATGGCAGCAGTTCTCTTGAGCGCTAAAGTTTCTGTTTTTTACAGCAAGATTAAAAAGACTTTCCCCAAGTCTTCCCAACGGTCCTACTTGGCACAAACACTAATTAAACACACAAAAACACAACCAAAACAGAGGATAGATAAATTATTTATTAGTAAACAGGAGCAAAAATTAAGGAATAAAAATAAAATTGGGTTTCCTCCCAACAAGCGCTATCGTTTAACGCCCCTAGCTAGGCATAAAAGCGAAGATAGATCTAGGTATCTTTAGTTGGTAATTCTTTAATGAGACATCTATCACCTTTAGGAGTTTCTTTCCTTTTATCAATAATCAAACTTCTAGGCACAAAATCTAAAAACATCATTAGTAGCAAATGGTTCCTTAATGATAGTAAAAAGATTAGGATGAATACTTATAGATTTGAGATCCGCAGTTTCTTTGCTAAAGGATTCACCCTTATTTTTAGGAACATACATAAGCTTGGCAATTTTAGTTAGAGGACTTGGGGTATTCTTTACGGAAGAAAAGGCGGTTCCCAAGTTGGTAATGATACCCTCAAGCTTATCGATTCTAGTGGAATCATGATTTATTCTTTCATTAACTATGGGTTCATTATCCTTAATATTTTTCAAAGTGACTCCTACTTTAGATCCATATTGAGTAATTTGGTTGTGGATCTTTTTATCGAAATTTTCAATTAACTCTACGGTAGCAACTTTTTTTAATAATTTCAAGTTTTTGCATTACATGCTCCAAAGTTAACATAGTTCCATTAACCAAAAGAGGGGGTGAGCCAAACAAATCTATCATAGCATTATAAGAATCAAAAGTGTGGCTACCCAAGAAGTTCCCTCCGGTAATGGTATCAAGGACATATCTGTGCCAAGTAATAGCACCTACATAAAAATTGCGAAGAAGAATAGAAGTAGATTGCTTCCTGGTAGATCTATTTTGAGCATTGTGAAAGTGCGTTATATCGACTAGAGGGGGGTGAATAGGCGATTTTTATGAAAGTCTTCAAAACGTGGAAGTTATGAAGACAAACGATAGAAATAAACCTATTACCATGCAGCGGAAGGTAGACTACACTAAGCAAACCAGAGTCAAGTATTCAATGGAGTGAAAGCACAATGACTAATAGCAGCAATGTAGTAAGGATCAGGTAGGAAGATATTATGAAGCCAAACAGAACACGCAGTCACTCAGTGAAGACAAAAGATAGTGCAATCATACAATGACTTCACAAGGACCAACAGTAAGTAAAGGGAAGGGAAGGATGAAACTAGTGACTCGTTGAAGACAATGATTTGTTGGACCAATTCCAGTTGCTGTGACAACTATACGTCTGGTTAGGGCGGATAGGTATTTAAACCTGAGGACACACAGTCCCGGACACCCAGTCCTGAACACGTAGCTCAGGACACCCAGTCCTCACCGTATTCCCCTTGAGCTAAGGTCACACAGACCTCGCCCAATCACTCAGGTAAGTCTTCAAGGTAGACTCCCAAACCTTCACAAACTTCATTCACCGGCAATCCACAATGTCTCTTGGATGCTCAGAACGCGACGCCTAACCGGCTGGAGGATTCACAGTCCTCAAGTGTAATAAGTCTTCAGATCACACAGACAAGAAGACTTAAGTGATGCCTAACACTCTTTGGCTCTGGGTGGTTAGGGCTTTATCCTCGCAAGGAATTCTCTCTCAAAGGCTTCGAGGTGGGTTGCTCTCAAACGACAAAAGCCGTACTCTAACTCTGAGCAGCCAACCGTTTATGGTTGTAGGCGGTGGGCTATTTATAGCCACTAGGCAACCCGACCTGATTTGTCTGAAATGACCCTGGGTCACTAAGGAACTGACACGTGTTCCAACGGTCAGATTTCATACACACACGGCAGCTTTACTTGGGCTACAAGCAAAGCTGACTTGTCCGACTCTGGACAAGTTTTGCTCTCATAGTCTTATTCGAAGACATAGGTTTTGGTTAAGCATCACTTCAGTCATTCTGACTGGTTCACTTGGACCCCACTTAACAGCACGGTGGTTCCTATGACTCAACAAAGAAGAAACAGAACTACAAAAGATCTAAGTCTTCGAGCTCCATAGGCTTCATGCGATGTCTTCTCTTGTCATAGTCTTCAATGTGAGTATCTTCACATACCACCTTTGACATCAATGTCTTCATACATTTTTAGGGGTCATCTCTGGTAGGAAAACCGAATCAATGAGGGACTTCTACCTGTGTTATCCTGCAATTCTCACAAACACATTAGTCCCTCAACTAGGTTTGTCGTCAATACTCCAAAACCAACTAGGGGTGGCACTAGATGCACTTACAATCTCCCCCTTTTTGGTGATTGATGACAAACTAGTTGAAGTTTTCAACGGGGAATATAATATGTGAAATTGTAAAGGATAAGGAATTGTCTTCATAAGTTGCAAGGGCTCCCCCTGAAGATGTGCATATAAGTAATTTGCTTTTGGAATGCAAATGCACATGGCAGGTTGTACTTGTGGAGCTCCTCTTCAACTTATGATGAAAATTCATTATGCATGTGAAGATATGTGAAGATAATGACATGCATAATGGAAAATGGACGTCTGCAAAATGATCTAAGTGCGGAATTTATCATCGCACATGCGGAATTTATCATCGCATCATAAAGTGGCAAATAAGCAGCAGACGACCATTGAGTTTAAGTGTTACAACTCAAAGAACCAAATGTATCAAAACGAGAGTTGTAAACACGAAGCAAAATATAAAGCACCCGCCCATATGGACCCGCTTGAAGACTATCAAACTCATATGCTTCTCCCCCTTTTGTCAGTAAAGACCAAAAAGGTTTGAAGACATAGAGCATCTACTCGTTCCCATGAAGAGTAGGTGAAGCAGCAGGGTCGTCGGTGGTGTTCGGCGGTGCAGAAGAACTTGGAGCAGTGTCGAAGCGTGCTGAAGGAGGTGGCAGTGAAGTGGCATCGTCTTCATCCTCGATCACTCTGGCATTCACAGTTGCAGCAGAGGAAGAGAACTCAGAGTCTTCAAGAGATGGAGTGCGTCGCAGCACTGCCCTTTGAGGAGGTGTGGAGTCAAACTTGAAGCGTTCAGAGAAGCCATCCTCTTGAAGATCATCTTCAGAGCACATCAGCGTCAGCCCCTTCCATGTGCGTCGAGAGGTTTCATGGGCAACAAAAGCATTCTTGGTGGCAAGATTGCGAATGCGGTTGACATCCACCAAGAGGCTTTGCATTTGACGCTTCAGCCAGTCATGATGCCTATCCTGTTTCTGATGAAGAGCCACCAGAAGCTCTCGGTCATTAAGAACACGAGTGCGCTTCTTGGGTCGTTGGGCAGTTGTGTTGTCGGTGGCTTCAGTAAGGGCAGGATGTGGTGCACGTGTAGTTCCAGCCAAAGGATACACACGAGTGACTGCTTCAACTCCTTCAATGTTTTGAGAAAAACTTTGATGCTCCGCATTCTAAAGACTTAGAGGTTCCTTGGCAGGCTCAGGATAGATGTCTTCATTAGACATATCCACAGCAGGCAGAAAGATCCGATGATTGCGAGTAGATGGCTGATATGAGATAGCGGAGTGAAGTTTGATCAGCCGCATTACCCATGGGGCGTAGAACTTCAAGCCAAAAAGATCAGAGCCTGATGCAGCAAGTTGGCGAATGAAGAAGTCCTGTGCATTGAAGCATTTGCCATGAAGAATATAGAAGACCAAAGTCTTCATTGCACCTTCCAGCTTGGCATGTGGAGAGTGTCCTTTGATGGGCCAGAGAGTTCGCCTTATGATGTGATAAATAGTCCTTGGTAGATACTCTAGGTCTTCAACAAAGAACTCTTTGGGATATGCAGCATCTTGGGGCAATGGCTTCATCATACTGAGCATCTAACTCATGTTAGGTTCAAGCTTCTGAAAGATGCTCTCCACAGCTTCACTGTGAAGTTGACAGCCAGATTTGTAGAGATCGCCAGGAGTGGGTAGACCAGTGAGCTCAATGATGTCAAAGGCCTTGGCTTCGTGATGAACGTTTCCTGTCATCCACTCCAGGACCCAAGTCTTCGGATCTCTGTTGTACCCGCGGATGTGAAGTGTGGCATAGAATTGGAGCAACAACTCTTGATTCCAATGCTCTTGATCGGTGACGAACGGCAGCAATCCAACCTCTTTGAAGCAATCCAGAGCTTCTTCCAGACAGGGCAGACCAGCTATTGCTTCAATGTCAAGACGCTTGTGTGGGAAGATGCGACCTTGATTGTATAGAATGCAGGAGTAATAGCTTCGCTGCGGATAGCTCCAGAACCGATCAGATGATATTCTTTCCCTTGAGTAGGGGTTCCTGGAGCTATTGAAGAATGTGTTGTCTACTCTGAAGCCATTAACATTGAAGGATCCAGGTGCTGATGCAGGACCTGGAAACCTGGGCAATCTTGGGATTGGCTTCTGTACCTGAGGCCTGTGCTCAACATGATAGTCGAACTGAGGACCGGCAGCAGGCGCAGGAACAGAAGCAGTGGGATCAGTGGCTCCGCTGACTTCTGGTGCTTGGGTTGGTGAAGGCTCCACATTAGCTTCAGCCATGACAGCGTCAGTGGCTTCATTGGTGTTGGTGGTGGCAGCCTCAAGATTTTCAACCTCCACTTGACAAGCTGGAGGGTCGGTCACAGTCACATTCTCCTCGAGAACAGCTTCTTGGTGGGACAGGGGAGTAGCAGCTTTTGGGGCTTCTTCTTCATCGGCTGATGCAGCCGGAATGTCTTCAGCAGCTTTAGCTTCAGACTCATAGACTAGAGGCCTTGGTCCTTTGCGAAGCCTGCGCAACGCTGGCGACGCCTGTGGAGTTGGAGTTGGCTAGGCCTCAAAGTCTTCTTCCTCTTGTGGGCGATCAGCCCATGAAGCATCCTGAGCAATTGGCGTCAGAGGACGACCAATGCTGATGAGTTCGCTGTGCTTTAGCACAGGCGATGATACCTGTTGGTGCTCGAGCTGAGGAAGGACTGCATCATCTTCAACATGGTCATGGTGACCAATGTCTTCAGCAGCGATGGGATCAGCTGCTGGAAAGTCTTCAGCTTCATGAGCATCTATGAAAGCAGGCTCATGGACAGTCAGTTGACGTTCTTGCGGTTCAGCGTCAGGGTGAACCATGGAGATGGGTTCAACAATCAAGGGCTCTGTGGGAGCAGCCCGTTCCTTCTTGGTCTTCCTCTTCTTCTTGGAGGGGGCAGTAGCAGAGGCTTCAGGATGTTTCCTCTTCCTGGCTTCAGCCTCAGCAGTCCTCATCTTCTTCAGCTCTGAAGCGGTTGACCGGGCCTTTGCCTTCGAGCCAGTCATGCTAGTTGGGAAGACAAAGGGATCTTCTTCCTGCCTTGGTGCGTTGGGTTCGGCCACAATGGGTTTCTTCTTTTGCTTAGCAGCCATCCTGGGATCAATGCCCGGACGCCCAAGGGCCTTGCGCTTCTCAGCCTCGTTGTAGCCTTGCACACACTTGTCAGCCAGGCTCTTCATGCGCTCCCGAGAACCCTGAGCTTCTGCGCGTTCTTGAGAAAGGCTTCTTTGAGCTCGTGCAGCATAATCTTGAAATTTTTCACCTTTTGCACGCTAAGCTTGGCCATATGCTTCTTGAACTGAGCCTTTTCATAGTCAATCTTTTGCTTCAGTTCGATGATGCGCTGAGCGAGAGCTAGCTCTGAAGCAATGGCGCCATGGAAGGCGACACTGAGGCCAATGGGTAGTTGCAGATCTTCGAAGCTGATGTTGGGCGTGTCAAACCACTCATCAGTGAAGTTGTGGATGATTGTCACATCAAAGAGAGGCAGATCATTGAAGATTTCTGCTTCTTCTTTGCTCTTGATGAGTTGCTCAAGAGCGTCATCTGCAAGATCTTCATCACTGGACAGATCAATGGCATCGTTGCGCAGAATGGCAGCAGCTATCAGCTCTTGGCCGGTGTGTGGCAGAGGCATCTTGACCTTCTGGGGCTTGGAGATGCGTGACAAATCTTCAGACTGCACACTGTCTTCAGGAGGTGCAGTTGCCAATGGCTTCGCTCGTGAGATTTTTGGTGCAGAGGCAGGCTTGGAAGCTTTTGGCTGCTTCAGTTTCTTTGGCTTCAGCGCTGCAGGCGCTTCATCTGAGTCAGCGTCATCTGTAGGCTCATTTACGGCAGTCCCTTGAACCACTATATGGGTGATGAGACCTTCAACGTTGTAGAAGGGCCCAAGAAGATTGGGTTCAGCTTCACGAGTTCCATCGGCACGGGGAGCAGAGGGACCAGGGTTGAAGTCTAATCCCAAAGACTTCTTGTTCTGCTTCGCTGAGTACTTGGCAAACTGGAAGTTGCGCTTGAACAGATTGTCGTCGCGGCACCATAGTAGCGACGATGGGTGTGCATCTGCAGGCTGTGGCCCGCGGACCATGCAGGGATAGAAGCCTTGTTCAATGGCTTCTTCTCTGGACCTGGGTTGAAGATTCTTATATAGGATGTCTCCCCATGGTCGCTTGATGGCATTTTTCTCAGCATATTCTTGGGTCACAAACCGGTATTTGAACCATTGTTCTGCCCAATATCTTTGAATCCACTGGATTCGGGTCTTGCACTGATTATAATCCTCTTCAGGATCTGTCTTGTAAAGTTCTGAGAGGTCATCAGGCAGATCTCTTGATGTTCCACCACGACGCTGTCTGCCTCCCTTCCTTGCAGCTTTTTCTAAAGCCATGAATTTTAACCTGAAAGGCTTCAATACGTTCAAAGGCTTCAAGGGCTTTCATTTGCTGGACAAACATGAACTGGCTTCGGGAGAATTTATATGATGCTGTAAGAATTCTACAAATGAATGCAGACTATGAGAACCAAGGGATTCTCCCACGGACATGTACCTGTGACAGCATTAAGGTGCGAGGGAAGGGGAAGAGGTCATATGCATTCTCAGAAGATTTTGAAGATAAATCAGTTTAGAAGACATTGACCTCATCGTGCGAAGACATTCACTCATAGATAAGGAGTTGGTTCCAGATTTGTATGAATCCATGGATCAGTACAAGTGAGGAATCTAACTACTTTGTGAAGTACAAGTGAATATAGTAGGCATATTATGAGATGCAGTATGTAAGAGATCCAACTTGTGTGAACAGAAACTGCTTGTGGTAGAAAGTGACGAAGCTATAGGATCAAAGGGGCTGTAAAAAGGAAGTTTTATTTACCACATGAAGAACTGCTAGACGGAGTGGAAGAGGAGGCCGAGCAGTTCGATCGTCCGTGCCCTAACTTGGCGACGGAGGACACCTACGGCGACGGCGGAGAGGACGATGTCCGCGGTCGGCGTGAGGACGGCGTCGGAGAGGTTGCGGCAGCGAAGCGCTTCGTCATCGGCGTCATCGAGAGTTAGCGGTGGTGCTAGGGTTCGTGCAAGAGTGGAAGAAGAGATAATGACTGCGGTGAGGCGTGTATTTATAGGGACAGGGGCGGCTCAGTGTTATTACACAGGTGCCCCTGGCGATTCACATCTGAGGAACACGTGGCCATCATGCAGCATGTCAGAGGTTGTTCCACGTCCCACGCACGCCTGGATTGTCGGGTGGTCGTTCCCACTTCTCCGGGTTTCAGGTGAAGGAATGAGCATTGAAAACGGACTTAACGTTTGTCTCTGTATCTTCTGCTGACAAGGACGCAAAGAAGACATTCGACAGTTTCAATAGAATGCATATGACTTGGAGAGATGGAGTTTGAGATAGAAAGCATAGAGAGGTTAGGGTCCGATCACATTCACTTAGTTCAAAAGACTCAACATGAAGACATAGCTATAAGTGAATGCTGTAGAGGACAGAACACTAGTATATATATATTCAACATAGTGAAGATAATCATGAAGACATGTTGAAATTTAAGCCAAACCAAATGTGAAGACATAGCAAATGTAACGCCATGAGTGAAACACTTCGAACAGAACCTTTGGTGGTGGCGTTACCCACCGTATAGGAAGTATTAGACCCAGACACGGCGCACAATTATCGTGGCGTTCCGAAGTCAAATTCCACATTAATGTATTCACACTTAGAATGTATGTCTTCATTGATTAAAGATATACTTTACTTCGTATGTTGCACATCTAAGTCATCAATATGCATAAGTGTTAGGATGTGTGCCTGATCACAGGACATTTGAGGATTCCAGGATATTCTCACACCGTAGCTTGCAAAATCTCTTCTCATCCAAGGGCTTGGTGAAGATATCTGACAATTGCTCTTCAGTGTTGACGTGTATGATATAAATATCTTCCTTCACAACATGATCTCTAAGAAAGTGATGATGAATTTCAATGTGCTTTGTCTTCGAGTGCTGAACTGGGTTGTTGGCAATCTTGATGGCGCTTTCGTTGTCGCAGTAGAGTGGCACTTGCTTCAGATGAATGCCATAGTCCTTGAGTGTTTGCTTCATCCACAGAAGCTGAGCGCAGCAAGATCCAGCAGCAATGTATTCAGATTCAGCAGTGGAGAGAGATACACAGTTCTGCTTCTTTGAAGACCAACATACAAGTGATCGTCCTAGAAAGTGACATGTGCCTAATGTAGACTTGCGATCCACCATGTCACCAGCATAATCAGCATCTGAGAATCCAACCAAATCAAACTCCGAGCCCTTTGGATACCATAATCCTAGAGTTGGGGTGTGAGCCAAATATCGAAGAATTCGCTTCACAGCTAAGTGATGCGACTCCTTTGGTGCCGCTTGGAATCGAGTACACATGCAAACACTAAGCATAATATCTGGCCTAGATGCACATAGATAAAGTAAAGAACCAATCATGGAGTGGTATACCTTTTGATCGAACTCTTTATCATTGTCGTCGGGACCCAGATGATGTTTGGCTGGCATTGGCATCGTGAAGCCTTTGCAGTCTTGCATACCGAACTTCTTCAGGAAATCTTTGAGATACTTCTCTTGAGATATGAAGATGCCGTTGCGTTGCTGTCGTATTTGAAGACCGAGGAAGAACTTCAGCTCTCCCATCATGGACATCTGATATTGCTCTTGCATCATATATCCAAACTCTTCGCTGTACTTCTGATTGGTGCAGCCGAAGATGATGTCATCCACATATATTTGGCACACAAACAGTTCACCATCATATGTCTTTGTGAAGAGAGTGGGGTCGAGGGAACTAGGTATGAAGCCTTTGCTCTTCAGGAAGTATTTGAGTGTGTCATACCAAGCCCGAGGGGCTTGTTTGAGGCCATACAGTGCCTTGTTGAGCTTGTATACCATGTCAGGATGTTTTGGATCTTCAAAGCCAGGCGGTTGTGCAACATACACTTCTTCTTCAATCTTTCCATTGAGAAAGGCGCTCTTCACATCCATTTGATATAGAAGTGTGTTATGATGATTTGCATAGGCTAGCAGTATGCGTATGGCTTCAAGTCGAGCCACAGGAGCAAATGTTTCATCGAAGTCAATGCCTTCCACTTGAGTATATCCTTGAGCAATGAGACGAGCTTTGTTTCTGACAACTTGACCATGCTCGTCTTGCTTGTTGCGATATATCCATTTGGTGCCTATTATATTGTGCTTCCGAGGATCAGGACGCTTAACCAGTTCCCATACATTATTCAGCTCAAACTGTTGAAACTCTTTTTGCATAGCTTGAATCCATTCAGGTTCCATGAAGGCTTCTTCAACTTTCTTGGGTTCTGTTATTGAGACGAATGCGAAGTGCCCACAGAAATTTGCCAGCTGAGTTGCCCTTGAACGAGTGAGCGGACCAGGTGCATTAATGCTATCAATTATTCTCTCAATCTGCACTTCATTGGCAACACGAGGATGTACAGGGCGAAGGTTTTGCTCTTGCTGTCCATTGTCATTGTGAGTGGGATTGTCTTCGGGCTGAGCATTGTCTTCAGGTTGATCAGGTGCGGAGATGATAAGTTCCTCTTCAGGTTGAGCCTCAGAGGGTATGATTTCTCTAGTTCCCATTAGCTTGATTGATTCGCTGGATGGAACTTCATCTAGCACATTTGGCAGGTGCTCTCTTTGTGAACCGTTAGTCTCATCAAACCGCACATCCACTGTTTCAACCACTTTATAATGAAAGAGATTGAAGACTCTGTAGGACAGCGAATCCTTTCCATATCCAAGCATAAAACCCTCATGTGCTTTTGGTGCAAATTTTGAAGTGTGATGTGGATCCTTGATCCAGCACCTGGCTCCAAATACTCTGAAGTAACTGACATTTGGCTTCTTGCCAGTAAGGAGCTCATAAGATGTCTTGTTCAGAAGCTTGTGAAGATAAACACGATTGATTGTATGGCATGCAGTATCAATGGCTTCACGCCAGAATTTTCTTGGAGTCTTGTATTCATCAAGCATCGTTCGGGCCATCTCAATGAGTGTTCTGTTCTTGCGTTCGACGATGCCATTCTGCTGTGGCGTGTACGGAGCTGAGAATTCATGTGTGATGCCCAAAGTATCAAGATATGTATCAAGGCCAGTGTTCTTGAATTCAGTGCCATTGTCACTTCTGATGTGCTTTATCTTGGCGCCATAGTTGTTCATTGCTCGATTGGCGAAGCGTCTGAAGACATCCTGCACTTCAGTCTTGTAGAGGATTATGTGCACCCAAGTATATCTAGAATAATCATCAACAATGACAAAGCCATAGAGAGCAGTAGTAGTAAGAGTTGAGTAATGAGTGGGACCGAAAAGATCCATGTGGAGCAGTTCGAAGGGTCGAGTGGTTGTCATGATTGTCTTCGAGGGATGTTTGGCCCTCGTCATCTTTCCTGCTTCACAGGCACCGCATAAGTGATCTTTCTTGAACTTGACGCCCTCGATGCCTATGACATGCTTCTTCTTTGCAAGGGTGTGAAGGTTCCTCATGCCAGCATGCCCTAGCCTCCGATGCCAGAGCTAGCATTCTGAAGCTTTTGCTAGAAGACATACGGCAAGCTGTGGTCCTGCTGAGAAATCTACCACGTACAAATCATCTTTCCGATACCCTTCAAACACTAGAGACTTGTCAGATTCCATTAGAACAAGGCAGCGATATTTTCCAAACATTACGATCATGTTCAAATCACAAAGCATTGAGACAGACATTAAGTTGAAGCCAAGGGATTCAACAAGCATGACTTTATCCATGTGTTGATCCTTTGAGATTGCAAGTCTACCTAGACCCAATACTTTACTTTTACCAGTGTCAGCAAATGTGATGTGACTCTTGTTGGATGGACGTAAGGTTGAGTCCATAAGAAGGCTTCTTTTGCCAGTCATGTGATTGGTACACCCACTATCAATAATCCATTCTGAAGACGCTGGTGTCGTACCCTACAGTGCAGTTAGGGGGATAGGCTTCACGAAGAGAATTGTGAAGCAAAAACATTTGACGAACCAGTGAGTTATGAAAGCTTAGATCCAGACTAGGACTAATGGGGAGAGTAGCAAGCGATTCAGGAACGAAGTACATAGTAAGACCATTCGGGCATTTGATCTTGCGCCCTACAAGATGTTTAAGGTCCCCAGCAATAGCGTCAGACAATTTTGGTTTTCTGCTGGAGACCTTTCCCTACAAAAGAGAGTTAAGCTTTCTTAGCCACCCACATATTCAAGGGTGGCTTAGAAGCAATAAGTCTAAGTGCAGCATCTGAGAACTTTGGCTTTGGAGCCCTAGCAAACAGTCTTGCAGGCGGATAATAGTACTCATAATAATAAGTAGAATAGTTCTTGGTCTTATGAACATGGCGGTTTGATGAACCGCACTCATATTCATAGGCCTGAGTATGGTTTTCCTACAAAATATTTGCGTTAGTGCGACTCAGGTGAGTCCTCTGTCTGTATGAAGCCTTTGGACCGTATGAAGCCTGTGGTCTGGGGTTTGTCTTCTTCACGTGTGGTGTCATGATGACATTCACAGGAAGATTCTCCAGACACTTTTTCGGAACCCAGATCTTCTTCATAGGCGGTCCATTCCTGCAGTTAGTACCAATGTACCTGGCAAACACTTCACCATTCTGATTCTTAAACAGTTTATAGTTTGCACAAGTGAAGCCAGATAGAGTGGATGGATGTGCTGAAGATTCCTTTGCAGCAACCCATGTGGTTTTGGGGTACTGCTCAGGTTTCCAGTAAGAGCCATCATCATTCATTTTCCTTACGAACCCAACACCCTCTTTCCTTGGGTTTCGGTTTAAGATCTGCTTTTTGAGGACATCACATAGTGTCTGATGCCCTTTAAGACTTTTGTACATCCCTGTTTCAAGCAATGTCTTCAACCTAGCATTTTCATCAGCAATAACAGTGGTATCCTCAGCAGAGGGGTTAATTTCCACATCAACAGTTGAAGATATTGCAACAGTAGTAGCAGTAGAACATTCAGCAACAAAAGTAGTATTATCACGCTCAATGCATTTAAGACATGGTGGTTCAAATCCTTCTTGAGCGGAACTAATCTGTTTGGCGCGAAGTGACTCATTTTCCTTTTGAAGATCTTCATGAGCCGCTCTCAATTTCTCAAGATCTTGCTTCCTTTGAAGATAATCATAGGAAAGCTTTTCATGAGTTGTTGAGAGCGTTTCATGACGACTTTCAAGTTCCTCATACTTAACGTGAAGATTTTTTATGTCTTCAATTAAGGACTCAGATCGAGTCATTTCAGCGCCTAACAGATCATCGCTTTTGTCTAACAGTTTTTGAATATGTTCCATGGCTTTTTGTTGTTTAGTTGCAATTTTAGCAAGTGTTTTGTAGCTGGGTTTTGAACCAAAATCAGAGTCATCGTCACTAGATGTTTGATAGTGAGTAGTGCGTGTGTTTACCTTGGCACCGCGTGCCATGAAGCAGTAGGTAGGAGCGGAGTAGTCCTTGTCATTTGCATCGGTGTCGGTGATGAAGTCATTGTCTTCGGTGTTGAAGATGGACTTGGCAACGTATGCTGTAGTTAGACTTGCGACGCCAGAATCGGACTCCTCCTCAGACTCCACCTCCGCCTCCTCAGAAGCGGACTCCTCCTCTGAATCCATTTCCTTGCCAACAAACGCACGTGCCTTGCCAGATGAGCTCTTCTTGTGTGATGAAGACTTTGAGGAAGACTTGGAAGAAGACTTTGAGTATTTCTTCTTCTTCTTGTCGTCAGAGTCATATTCCTTGCTCTTCTTCTTCTTTTTGTTCTCATTGTCCCACTGCGGACACTCAGAGATGAAGTGGCCAGGTTTCTTGCACTTCTGACATGTTTTCTTCTTGTAGTCATGAGCAGAAGCTTCATCATTCCTTAAGCTTGATCGGGAAGACTTTCTGAAGCCTTTCTTCTTGGTGAATTTTTGGAACTTCTTCACAAGCATAGCAAGTTCCCTTTCAATGTCTTCAGGATCATCAGAACTACTGTCAGATTCTTCTTCAGATGAGGAGACAGCTTTTGCCTTCAAGGCACGAGTTCGCCCATAGTTTGGACCCTAGATATCTCTTTTCTCAGAAAGCTGAAACTCATGTGTGTTGAGCCTCTCAAGTATGTCAGACGGATCGAGTGTCTTGAAATCAGGACGTTCTTGAATCATCAGGGCTAGGGTGTCAAACGAACTGTCAAGTGATCTCAGTAGTGTCTTGACGACTTCATGCTTGGTGATCTCAGTAGCGCCAAGGGCTTGAAGCTCATTTGTGATGTCAGTGAGTCAATCAAACGTGAGCTGGACATTCTCATTGTCATTTCTCTTGAAGCGGTTGAAGAGGTTGCGAAGGACACTGATTCTCTGATCTCTCTGTGTTGAGACGCCTTCGTTGACTTTGAAGAGCCAGTCCCAGACTAGCTTAGATGTTTCCAAAGCACTCACGTGGCCATACTGTCCTTTGGTCAGATGACCACAGATGATATTCTTGGCAGTAGAGTCCAGTTGAATGAACTTCTTGACATCAGCAGCAGTGACACCTTCTCCAGCCTTGGGAACGCCGTTCTTGACGACATACCATAGGTCGACGTCAATGGCTTCAAGATGCATGCACATCTTATTCTTCCAGTAGGGATATTCAGTTCCATCGAAGACGGGGCACGCAGCGGAGACTTTAATTATCCCTGGAGTCGACATAGCTAAAACTCCAGGTGGTTAAACCGAATCACACAGAACAAGTGAGTACATTGCTCTGATACAAATTGAAAGTGCGTTATATCGACTAGAGGGGGGGTGAATAGGCGATTTTTATGAAAGTCTTCAAAACATGGAAGTTATGAAGACAAACGATAGAAATAAACCTATTACCATGCAGCGGAAGGTAGACTACACTAAGCAAACCATAGTCAAGTATTCAATGGAGTGAAAGCACAATGACTAATAGCAGCAATGTAGTAAGGATCAGGTAGGAAGATATTATGAAGCAAACAGAACACGCAGTCACTCAGTGAAGACAAAAGATAGTGCAATCATACAATGACTTCACAAGGACCAACAGTAAGTAAAGGGAAGGGAAGGATGAAACCAGTGACTCGTTGAAGACAATGATTTGTTGGACCAGTTCCAGTTGCTGTGACAACTGTACGTCTGGTTAGGGTGGCTAGGTATTTAAACCTGAGGACACACAGTCCCGGACACCTAGTCCTGAACACGCAGCTCAGGACACCCAATCCTCACTGTATTCCCCTTGAGCTAAGGTCACACAGACCTCGCCCAATCACTCAGGTAAGTCTTCAAGGTAGACTCCCAAACCTTCACAGACTTCATTCACCGGCAATCCACAGTGTCTCTTGGATGCTCAGAACGCGATGCCTAACCGACTGGAGGATTCATAGTCCTCAAGTGTAATAAGTCTTCAGATCACACAGACAAGAAGACTTAAGTGATGCCTAACACTCTTTGGCTCTGGGTGGTTAGGGCTTTATCCTCGCAAGGAATTCTCTCTCAAAGGCTTCGAGGTGGGTTGCTCTCAAACGACAAAAGCCGTACTCTAACTCTGAGCAGCCAACCGTTTATGGTTGTAGGGGGTGGGCTATTTATAGCCATTAGGCAACCCGACCTGATTTGTCCGAAATGACCTTGGGTCACTAAGGAACTGACACGTGTTCCAACGGTCAGATTTCATACACACACGGCAGCTTTACTTGGGCTACAAGCAAAGCTGACTTGTCCGACTCTGGACAAGTTTCGCTCTCATAGTCTTCACTCGAAGACATAGGTTTTGGTTAAGCATCACTTCAGTCATTCTGACTGGTTCACTTGGACCCCACTTAACAGTACGGTGGTTCCTATGACTCAACAAAGAAGAAACAGAACTACAAAAGATCTAAGTCTTCGAGCTCCATAGGCTTCATGCGATGTCTTCTCTTGTCATAGTCTTCAATGTGAGTATCTTCACATACCACCTTTGACATCAATGTCTTCATACATTTTTAGGGGTCATCTCTGGTAGGAAAACCGAATCAATGAGGGACTTCTACCTGTGTTATCCTGCAATTCTCACAAACACATTAGTCCCTCAACTAGGTTTGTCGTCAATACTCCAAAACCAACTAGGGGTGGCACTAGATGCACTTACACATTGCAAATTCTATACCAAGCGACTTTTAGGTTTTCTCCTCCCCTTTGCTTAAAATTAAGAACTTCATTTTCGGGAGACAACAGAGAAGATAGGGGACTATCCATAATGACAAACATGCAATCCGACACACAAGCAAACAAGAAACGAGCAAAAAGAGGTGAATAGAGAAAGAGATGGAGGATGGAGAGAGAGAGGGCGAATAAAACGACAAGGGTGAAGTGGGGGAGAGGAAAACGAGAGGCAAATGGCAAATAATGTATTGTAGGAGATAAGGGTTTGTGATGGGTACTTGGTATAATGACTTTTGCATAGACTCCCCGGCAATGGCGCCAGAAATCCTTCTTGCTACCTCTTGAGCACTGTGTTGGTTTTCCCTTGAAGAGGAAATGGTGATGTAGTAGAGCAGCGTAAGTATTTCCCTCAGTTTTTGAGAACCAAGGTATCAACCCAGTAGGAGGCCACGCACGAGTCCCTCGCACCTACAAAAACAAATAAACTCCTCGCAACCAATGCGATAAAGGGGTTGTCAATCCCTTCACGGTCACCTACGAGAGTGAGATCTGATAGATATGATAAGATAATATTTTTGGCATTTTTATGATAAAGAGAAATAAAGATGCAAGTAAAATAAATAGCAAAGGAAATAACTAAGTATTGGAAGATTAATATGATGAAAAATAGACCCGGGGGCCATAGGTTTCACTAGAGGCTTCTCTCGAGAGCATAAGTATTACGGTGGGTGAACAAATTAATGTTGAGGAATTGACAGAATTGAGCATAGTTATGAGAATATCTAGGTATGATCATGTATATAGGCATCACGTCCGACACAAGTAGACCGACTCCTGCCTGCATCTACTACTATTACTCCACACATCGACCGCTATCCAGCATGCATCTAGAGTATTAGGTTCAAGAGAACATAGTAACACTTTAAGAAAGATGACATGATGTAGAGGGATAAACTCATGCAATATTATATAACCCATTCTTGTTATCCTCGATGGCAAAAATACAATACGTGCCTTGCTGCCCCTACTGTCACTGGGAAAGGACACCGCAAGATTGAACCCAAAGCTAAGCACTTCTCCCATTGCAAGAAAGATCAATTTAGTAGGCCAAACCAAACTGATAATTCGAAGAGACTTGCAAAGATAACCAATCATACATAAAAGAATTCAGAGAAGATTCAAATATTGTTCATGGATAAAATTGATCATAAACCCACAATTCATCGGTCTCAACAAACACACCACAAAAGAAGATTACATCGAATAGATCTCCACAAGAGAGGGGGAGAACTTAGTATTGAGATCCAAAAAGAGAGAAGAAGCCATCTAGCTAATAACTATGGACCCGTAGGTCTGAAGTAAACTACTCACACTTCATCGGAGAGGATATGGTGTTGATGTAGAAGCCCTCCGTAATCGATACCCCCTCCGGCGGAGCTCCGAAAAAGACCCAAGATGGGATCTCGTGGATACAGAAAGTTACGTCGGTGGAATTAGGGTTTTGCCTCCGTATCTGGTAGTTTGGGGGTACGTAGGTATATATAGGAGGAAGGAGTACGGTGGTGGAGCAACGTGCGCCCCACAAGGTTGGAGGGCGCGCCTGGGGGGTAGGCGTGCCCCCTACCTCATGCCTTCCTCGTTGATTGCTTGACGTAGGGTCCAAGTCCTCTGGATCATGTTCGTTCCGAAAATCACTTTCTCGAAGGTTTCATTCCGTTTGGACTCCGTTTGATATTATTTTTCCGCGAAACCCTAAAATAGGCAAAAACAGCAATTCTGGGTTGGGCCTCCAGTTAATAGGTTAGTCCAAAAAATAATATAAAAGTGTATAATAAAGCCCAACAATGTCCAAAACAGGATATAATATAGCATGGAACAATCAAAAATTATAGATACGTTGGAGACGTATCACTTTCCATATATTGTTCTTCGCTTATTTACTTTCCCGTTGCTATTGCTATCATCACTACAAAATACCAAAAGCATTACTTTTGCTACCGTTATCACTACTATAATATTACTTTGCTACTAAACACTTTGCTGTAGATATTAAGTTTCCAGGTGTGGTTGAATTGACAACTTAGCTGCTAATACTTGAGAATATTCTTTGGCTCCCTTGTGTCGAATCAATAAATTTGGGTTGAACACTCTACCCTCGAAAACTGTTGAGATCCCCTATAATTGTGGGTTATCACCGCTTCATCCCACGATGCCGCCGAATCAAGATAAGACTAGTAACGACAAGTAAATTGACAAAATCGACGCCCACAACAACTTGTGTTCTACTCGTGCATAGAAACTACGCATAGACCTAGCTCATGATGCCACTGTTGGGGATCGTTGCAGAAATTAAAAAATTTCTATGCATCACCAAGATCAATCTATGGAGAGACTAGCAACGAGAGAGAGGGAGTGCATCTTCATACCCTTGAAGATCGCGATGCGGAAGCGTTACAAGAACGCGGATGAAGGAGTCATACTCGCAGCGATTCAGATCACGGTTGATTGCGATCTAAGCACCGAACAACAGCGCCTCCGCATTCAACACACGTACAGCCCGGGGAGGTCTCCTCCTTCTTGATCCAGCAAGGGGGAAGGAGAAGTTGGGGAAGAGCTCCGGCAGCACGACGGCGTGGTGGTGGAGCCTGCAGTTCTCCGGCAGGGCCCCGCCAAACTCAACGAAGGAGGAAGGGGTGTTGGAGAGGGGGAGGGCTGCGCCTTGGGAAGGGTGCTGCTGCCCTCCCTCCACCACTCTATTTATAAGGCGGAGGGGGAAGGGGGCCGGCCCCTATAGATGAGATCTAGAGGGGCCGGCGGCCAAGGGGAGGGGGCCTGCCCCCCAAGCCAAGGGGGGCGCCCCTTTAGGGTCCCCCCCAACCCTAGGCGCATGGGCCCTAGGGGGGATGGCGCCCAGCCCACTTAGGGGTTGGTTCCCTTCCACATACAACCCATAGGGCCCTCCGGGGCAGGTGGACCCCCGGAACCCCTTCGGTGGTCCCGGTACAATACCGATAAACCCCCGAACACTTCTGGTGACCATATGATGACTTCCCATATATAAATCTTCACCTCCGGACCATTCCAGAACTCCTCGTGACGTCCGGGATGTCATCTGGGACTCCGAACAACATTCGGTAACTGCATACTATTTCCCATAACAACTCTAGCGTCACCGAACCTTAAGTGTGTAGACCCTACGGGTTCGGGAATCATACAGACATGACCGAGACATCTCTCCAGCCAATAACCAACAGCGGGATCTGGATACCCATGTTGGTTCCCACATGTTCCAAGATGATCTCATCGGATGAACCACGATGCCGGGGATTCAATCAATCCCGTATACAATTCCCTTTGTCTACCGGTATGATACTTGCCCGAGATTCGATCGTCGGTATCCCGATACCTTGTTCAATCTTGTTACCGGCAAGTCTCTTTACTCATTCTATAACACATCATCCTGTGATCAACTCCTTGATCACATTGAGCTCATTATGCTGATGTCTTACCGAGTGGGCCCAGAGATACCTCTCCATCACACGGAGTGACAAATCCCAGTCTCGATTTGTGCCAACTCAACAGACACTTTCGGAGATACCTCTAGTGTGCCTTTATAGCCACCCATTTACGTTGTGACGTTTGGCACACCCAAATATTCCTGCGATATCCGGGAGTTGCACAATCTCATGGTCTAAGGAAATGATACTTGACATTAGAAAAGCTTTAGCAGACGAACTACACGATCTTGTGCTATGCTTAGGATTGGGTCTTGTCCATCACATCATTCTCCTAATGATGTGATCCCGTTATCAACGACATCCAATGTCCATGGTCAGGAAACCGTAACCATCTATTGATTAACGAGCTAGTCAACTAGAGGCTCACTAGGGACATGTTGTGGTCTATGTATTCACACATGTATTACGATTTCCGGATAACACAATTATAGCATGAACAATAGACAATTATCATGAACAAGGAAATATAATAATAACCATTTTATTATTGCCTCTAGGGCATATTTCCAACAGTCTCCCACTTGCACTAGAGTCAATAATATAGTTACATTATGATGAATCGAACACCCATAGAGTTCTGGTGTTGATCATGTTTTGCTCGTGGAAGAGGTTTAGTCAACGGATCTGTGACATTCAGGTCCGTATGCACTTTACAAATACCTATGTCTCCATCTTGAACATTTTCATGAATGGAGATGAAGCGACGCTTGATATGCCTAGTCTTCTTGTGAAACCTGGGCTCCTTGGCCAGGGCAATAGCTCCAGTGTTGTCACAGAAGAGAGCCATCGGGCCCGACGCATTGGGAATAACTCCTAGGTCGGTAATGAACTCCTTCATCCAGATTGCTTCATGTGCTGCCTCCGGGGCTGCCATGTACTCCACTTCACATGTAGATCCCGCCACGACGATTTGCTTGCAACTGCACCAGCTGACTGCCCCACCATTCAAAATATAATCGTATGCAGTTTGTGACTTGGAGTCATCCAGATCTGTGTCAAAGCTAGCATCGACGTAACCCTTTATGATGAGCTCTTCGTCACCTCCATAAACGAGAAACATATCCTTAGTCCTTTTTAGGTACTTCAGGATATTCTTGACCGCTGTCCAGTGTTCCAGTGTTCCTTCGACGTAACCCTTTACTTCAGAAGGTCAAGGAAGAAGCGGGGGCTCTCTCCCCCTCTCTCCCGGTGGCGCCGGAACGCTGCCGGGGCCATCATCGTGTGACGACAATCTACACCAACACCTCCATCATGTTCACCAACATCTTCATCACCTTCCCCCATCTATCTACAGTGGTCCACTCTCCCGCAACCTGCTGTACCCTCTACTTGAACATGGTGCTTTATGCTTCATATTATTATCCAATGATGAGTTGCCATCCTATGATGTCTGAGTAGATTTTTGTTGTGCTATCGGTCTAGTAAAGTAGTCAATTGCTTAGGGACAATTTCGCAACTCTAACCACCACTTTTCCACACTCGCTATACTAACTTTATTGCTTCTTTCTAAACAGCCCCTAGTTTTATTTATGTGCTCTTTATATTCTTGCAAACATATCCCGTTACACCTACAAAGTACTTCTAGTTTCATATTTGTTCTAGGTAAAGCGAACGTTAAGCGTGTGTAGAGTTGTATCGGTGGTCGATAGAACTTGAGGGAATATTTGTTCTACCTTAAGCTCCTCGTTGGGTTCGACACTCTTACTTATCGAAAGAGGCTACAATTGACCCCCTATACTTGTGGGTTATCAAGACCTTTTTCTGGTGCCGTTGCCGGGGAGTTATAGCGTGGGTTGAATATTCTTGTGTGTGCTTGTTTGCTTTATTACTAAGTAGTTTTTATTTTGTGCTCTTGTTTTCTATCTTTAGTTATGGGTAGGAAACACAAAATACCAAAAAAAATTAGTTGTACCTACTACACTAATGGTTGAAGAACCACTCAAAATCTATCATACTCCTGAAGCTTTTTACTTGGATCATCTTCAATCCCTATGTGCTCGTGCTGAAACCCCAACTAGCTTAGTTGAGGGCAAATCTTTAGATGGGCATGCTTGTTATGTGAGACACCGCTTATCTCAAAAAGGGAAACTTTTACTAGATCAAATTCATCATTTGTAATGCTATGCTTGGAATTTATGTGAAATATATAATTTTACTTGTTATTCTAAAGACCCTAAGAAACACCTTCGCTACCAATGTGAGTTTACTGATAATGGAATCGTATCTTCGTATGCTAAGGGTGTTTATGATTACTATGATGTTCAACAAATTGAAGAATTTGTTGCTTTTAAGGGTGCTTATGAAATTGCTTCTTTGATTGGAAATTATGATGCTACTCTTTACAAATCTGAAAAATTTGCCATACTTAAATATTGTTATGATAATTATGCTTCTAATCCCTATGTTAAACCATATATTGAGGACTCCTCCGCTGTCCAAGAAGAGATTAATATTTTGTAGGAGTCTAGGGAAGAAGGAATTGATGAAACTATGGGCTCATTGGATGAAAAGGATGATGAGGAGAGCGAGGAACAAAAGGAGGAAGAGCGGATTAGCTACCTGTGCCCACCTTATAATGAGAGTAACTCTTCAACTCATACATTGCTTAATTTCCCTTCGAATTTACCGAAGGATGAATGCTATGATGATTGTTATGATCCCGTTGATTCTTTTGAAATATCCCTTTTTGATGATGCTTGCTATGCTTGTGGCCAAGATGCCAATATCAATTATGCTTATGGAGATGAACTTGCTATAGTTCCTTATGTTAAACATGAAATTGTTGCTATTGCACTCACGCATGATAGTCCTATTATCTTTATGAATTCTCCCGACTACACTATATCGCAGAAGTTTGCCCTTATTAAGGATTATATTGATGGGTTGCATTTTACCGTTACACATGATAATTTTGATTAATATAATATGCATGTGTTTGCTGCTCCTACTTGCAATTATTATGAGAGAGGAACTACATCTCCGCCTCTCCATGTTTCCAATATGATAAAATTGCAAGAAACTGTTTATACTATGCATTGGCCTTTACTATGTGTGCATGAATTGTTCTTTTATGACATGACGATGCATAGGAAGAGAGTTGGACTTTGTTGTTGCATGATATATGTTACTTTATGCTCACTACTAAATCACAAATCATTGTTAATTAAAATTGGCTTTGATATACCTTGGGATCCGGGTGGATCCATTACTTGAGCACTATATGCCTAGCTTAATGGCTTTAAAGAAAGCGCTGCCAGGGAGACAACCCTAAAGTATCAGAGATTCGTTTATTTCTGTTGTGTGCTTTTATAAAGTTTGAAAATAAAAATAATGTGCCAAGATTTGCCTTTAGGTTGTTTACACTGCTTGTTAATTTGTGTGGTGCAAAACAGAAACTTTGGCTGTAGTGCGCAATTTTACATTTTTTACTGGAATGTGAAACGGTTCTGAAACTTTTTGCAATGTATTTCTATACAAATTCTTTATTTTTCCTAATTTTTCAGAATTTTTGGAGTACCAAAAGTATGGTGAATGTTCAGATTACTACAGATTGTCCTGTTTAAGACAGATTCTGTTTTTTAATCCATAGTTTGCTAGTTTTGATGAAACTATCGATTTCTATCAGTGGATTAAGCCATGGAAAAGTTATATTACAGCAGCTAAAATGCAAAAACAAAATATGAATTGGTTTGCAACAGTACTTAGAGTAGTGATTTTCTTTATTATACCAACGGATATTACCAAGTTTCTATTGAGTTTTGTGTGGATGAAGTGTTCGTAGATCGAGGAGGTCTCGATGTGAGGAGAAGGAGGAGAGGCAAGAGCTCAAGCTTGGGGATGCCCAAGGAACCCCAAGTAAATATTCAAGGAGGCTCAAGCATCTAAGCTTGGGGATGCCCCGGAAGGCATCCCATCTTTCTTCAACAAGTATCGGTTTGTTTTCGGTTTCGTTTCGTTCATGTGATATGTGCAAATCTTGGACCGTCTTTTGCATTTAATTTTCACTTTTCTATTATGCACCATGCTGGTATGAGATAGTCCTTGGTTGATTTATAGGATGCTCATTGCACTTCACTTAAATTTTTTGAGTATGGCTTTATAGAATGCTTCATGTGCTTCACTTATATCATTTGAAGTTTGGATTGCCTGTTTCTCTTCACTTAGAAAACTGCCATTTGTAGAATGCTCTTTTGCTTCACTTATATGTGTTATAGCGTGGGCATATCTTTCATAAAAGAATTAAACTCTCTTGCTTCACTTATATCTATTTAGAGAGATGACAGGAATTGGTCATTCACATGGTTAGTCATAAAATCCTACATAAAACTTGTAGATCACTGAATATGATATGTTTGATTCCTTGCAATAGATTTGCGATATAAAGGTGGTGATATTAGAGTCATGCTAGTTGAGTAATTTTGAAATTGAGAAATACTTGTGTTGAGGTTTGCAAGTCCCGTAGCATGCACATATGGTAACCGCTGTGTGACAAATTTGAAGCATGAGGTGTTTCTTTGATTGCCTTCCTTATGAGTGGCGGTCAGGGACGAGCGATGGTCTTTTCGTACCAATCTATCCCCGTAGGAGCATGCGCGTAGTGCTTGGTATTGATGACTTGTAGATTTTTGCAATAAGTATGTGAGTTCTTTATGACTAATGTTGACTCCATGGATTATACACACTCTCACCCTTCCATCGTTGCTAGCCTCTTTGGTACCATGCATTGCCCTTTCTCACCTCGAGATTCGGTGCAAACTTCGCCGGTGCATCCAAACCCTGTGATATGATGCGCTCTATCACACATAAGCCTCCTTATATCTTCCTCAAAACAGCCACCATACCTACCTATCATGGCATTTCCATAGCCATTCCGAGATATATTGCCATTTAACTTCCACCATCATCATATACATTTTTTCGAAAAGGGGGGTTCGCCCCAGCCTCTGCATCAGAACGATGCATACAGCCATATTTATTAAAAAGCAAAAGGTCTTACACAAGTCTTGTTGTCTCGATCAAGGAACAAAAAGGCTCACAAAGAGCTAAAAAGTAAAAGAGACGCCACAACCGGCTGGCATAAACGATAGGAACTAAATGCCTATCCTATTACATGACCGCCATCCAAACCGGTTGAAAATATCCCGAGCTACCATCTCCCATCAGATAGATCTAGTAACCAAACGCTCCCTGGCCTCCGTCGGAGTGAGTAGAGACCACATATGGATCAAAGCTGTGGCTCGGAAAATAACCTGCAAAAATAAATATTTGTCATTCTGTTAAAGACCAAATCATTTCTGCAGTTCCAGACTGCCCATAATAGAGCACATACTCCTACACGAATGTGTCTCGCTGTTGCGAAATCTATCCCATCTAGCCACGTCCCAAATAACATGTTGGTAGAGTTCGGGGGAGTGATGTTGAAAGCTATGTGAACCGACCGCCACAGTATTTTTGCCAAAGGGCAATCCAGAAAAAGGTGTTTGATTGAATCATGTTGGTCGCAAAAGCTACATCTTAAAGATCCTGTCCATTTGCGTTTAGCCAAATTATCCTTAGTTAAGATAACTTGTTTATGCACAAACCACATAAACACTTTGATTTTTAAAGGTACTTTGACTTTCCAAACATGCTTTGAATTAGGAATCACGCTAGAATTGATTACATCCAAGTACATGGATTTGACTGAAAACTCTCCATTCTGATTTAGCTTCCAGCATAACCGATCGGGTTGTTGTGACAATTGAACATCCATCAATCTTCTCACAAGATTGAGCCAGACTTCCCAATGGTTTCCCACTAGCGTCCTCCTAAACTGAATATTGAGCGGTCTGGACTGGAGTACTGAAGCCACATAAGCTTCTCTACGCTGAACAATACTATACAGAGACCGATATTGGAGTGCAAGTGGCACGTCCCCTAGCCATGTATCCTCCCAGAATCTCGTAGTGGTACCGTTTCAAACTATGAACCTTGTCATGTTGAAAAAGAGTGATTTGACTCTCATCAATCCCTTCCAAAAAGGCAAATCAGTCGGCCTCACTGTCACCTGGGACAAAGTCTTGGAGTGAAGGTACTTATTACGTAGCATTTGAGCCCATGTGTCCTCAGTCTCCATCGAAAGTTTGAACAGCCACTTGCTAAGAAGACATATGTTCTTCACCTCCAAATTTTCAATGCCTAGACCTCCTTGGTCTTTTGGCCGACAAATGATATCCCACTTATCAAGCCTGTACTTTCTTTTTAGTTCATCACTCTGCCAAAAGAAACGTGATCGATAGAAGTTTAACCTTTTTCGGACGCCAATAGGTACCTCGAAGAAGGAAAGAAGAAACATGGGCATACTCGTGAGGACCAAGTTAATGATAATTAGTCAGCCTCTGTATGATATCAGCTTGCCCTTCCAGCATCTCAGCTTCTTTTCAAATCGATCCTCAAGGCACTTCCATTCTCTGTTAGTCAGCTTACGATGGTGGATTGGTATACCTAAATAAGTGAAAGGTAGAGCCCCCAATTCACACCTGAACAATTGTTTATATGCCTCCTGGTCATCATTAGCTCTTCTAAAACAGAACAACTTTCTCTTGTGGAAGTTAATTTTTAACCCGGTCAATTGTTCGAATAAGCATAACACAAGCTTCATGTTTCGCGCTTTTGCCAAATCATGCTCCATGAAGATGATAGTATCATCAGCGTACTATAGGATGGATATACCTCCATCAACTAGGTGGGGAACTAGGCCACCTACCTGCCCCACATTTTTCGCCCTTCCGATGAGAATTGTCAACATATCAACCACTATGTTGAATAGTATAGGTGACATCGGGTCACCTTGCCTCAATCCGTGGTGTGTTTGGAAGCAGTGGCCTATATCATCATTCACTTTAATACCAACACTCCCTTTTTGCGTGAAAGAGTCTACCTGGTGCCTCCAGGCCTGATCAAAACCTTTCATTTGCAATGCATGTTGAAGGAAAGGCCATTTGACCTTATCGTACGCTTTCTCAAAGTCCACTTTGAAAACAACTCCGTCTAGTTTTTTCGTGTGGATTTCATGGAGCGTTTCATGCAGGACAACCACCCCTTCTAGAATATTTCTGTCCGACATGAAAGCAGTCTGGGACGGTTGCACTACAGAGTGCGCAATTTGCGTAATCCTATTGGTCCCGACCTTGGTGAAAATTTTGAAACTCACATTAAGAAGACAGATAGGCCTGAACTGCTCAATACGAACGGCCTTCGTTTTCTTAGGAAGAAGAGTTATCGTTCCAAAATTCAATTGAAACAACTGAAGTCGTCCAGAGAATAAATCATGGAACATCGGAAGTAAATCCCCCTTGACAATGTGCCAACACTTTTTATCAAACTCCGCCGGAAAACCATCCGGCCCTGGAGCCTTATTGTTCTTCATTTGTGAAATAGCCTCAAACACCTCTTTCTCCGTAAGTGGGGTGGTTAGAATATCATTCTCATCCTCCACGAGTTGAGGGACATCCTCAATCCTGGACTCATCTAAGGACACAAAGTTGTCCTTCGGAGGCCCAAACAGCTGCTTATAGTAATTGGTTATATATACTTTGAGGTTTTCTTGTCTTAAGATCGTCCCCTCGTCCAGCTCCAATTGAAAGATCCTCTTTTTTATGTTTTCCATTAGCAATCATATGAAAGAATTGAGTGTTATCATCCCCTTGGATGATTTTGCGATCCTTAGCCCGCAGTGCCCACTTCAATTCCTCCTCTCGAAGGAGTTCTTTCAATCTCAACTCCGCCTCCATTTTAGTTTCCAACTCTGTGGTATCTAAAATGGTGGACTCGGCTTTTAAATCTAGGGATTGAATTAGCATAAGGAGTCTTTCCTTTTTTAGCCTTATAAATCCCATGCATGTGCTTAGCCCATCCACGAAGGAATCTTTGTAAATGCCTAATCTTATTTTGCCATCTTTCAACAGGAGATCTCCCACCTGATTCTTTAGCCCATTCTCTGGCTATTAGACCCAGGAACCCTGCTCTCTCGAACCACGCTAATTCGAAAGAAAAAGTGTTTTTGTTCCCCACGTGAGTGGCCTCGCCAGAATCAACTAGCAACGGGGTGTTATCCGAGATTCCGCGCGATAACTCTTGGACCGTGACCAGGGGAAACTTCTGTTCCCATTCGACACTAGCAAGGACACGGTTCAGCTTCTCAAATGTCGGGTTTGGTAACGAATTAGCTCTAGTAAATTTCCTACCCGAAAGCTCGATCTCTCTAAGATCCAGGCTTTCAATTATGGTATTGAACATAAATGACCATCTACCGTCAAAATTATCATTATTATTTTCCTCCCTCCTTCGTATAATGTTAAAAATCGCCCCCAACGAGGATTGGGAGCTGCTCACTCCCGCAAATAAGAACAGGATCAGTCAGAAAATCCGGCTTGAGCTTTGGTTGTGCGGCACCGTACACCGCCACCAATACCCAGTTAAACCCGTCGGCCTTTGATCTTACTCGGAATTTGACCGCAAAATCACCGATAACCACACTCCGAACTTCCAGCGACTCACAATTAACCCCAAGTAAGATCCCACCGGACCTTCCTCTTGGGGGTAGGCAATGCCAATCAAAATCGGCACCCCCCGATAAAGTGCTAAGGAACTGTGGGTGAAATTTTCCCTCCTAGTTTCTGAAAGGTTAATGAAATCCAACTTGTATTCAATAGACGCATCCGCTAGAAATCTTCTTTTAGCCAGGTCCTTAAGACCTCTACTATTCCAAAAGATGCCTCTCATATTTCATCATGAATTTTTTTAGAGGTACGGATCCTGGCACTTCTACACACAGCTGAGGTGGGATAAACCTTCCGTTTCCACTTCCTCTTAGGCTTATTTTGATCTTGCATCCGGTCCTCACAACCGGACTCTGTGGACCTAATTTCTGGAACATTTACATGTAACGAGTTTCTCGGGGAATCGAGAGCCTCATCGTCCTCTGTTTCAGGGAGTGAAGGGGCCAGATCTGCACAAAGACTGTCAAGCACCCTGACACCCAACGCATCTATGTCTGACTCATTCATGGGCTTCACAGCTGCTAAGTTACGAATCAATTCCAAAGCACGCTCCGCTTCGACATCGAGAATATCATTAACTGATTTAGTGATTTCACTACCACTACTACCTAGTGAAACCCCTAGTTGATTTGCATTGTAAATAATTTCATCATCGGAAAAATGTAAAATCAATTTTGACGTGTTGACCGACATACCAGTGGTGACCTCAATGTCACAAAGCTTGGCCGGCCACATGGCGCACCTGAGCTGGATGTCATCAACATCCGACCGATCCTGAAGGCGACTGCTCATCCATCGTCCTTCAGAAACAGGATCCGGGATCCCTCCAAAAGCAATGATCTCTTCGCGCGTCGCCCCATTGGAGGTGGGGCCGCCTGCCCGACCCCCAACAGAACTCAGCTAAGCTGGGGCCGCTGAGAGGCCCCCGAAAGCCGTCGAGAGCTCCTGAGCCAAAGGAGAAGAGGGAACGGGGGCCACCTGTCTACGCCCCCCTCCTGTCGTGACCCCACTGTTGGAGTGAGGGGAGTTCACCATCGGGCTCGCCACCCGAGGCGAAGCAGGCACCACGGGCACCGCCACAGACGAGAGCACTAAGGGGGAGGGAGGGGCGGAGGCCTCCTTCAAGCACCCCCCTCCCGGTCCGGCCGCCGACGCCGAACGAGCTAGCGGAGAGGAAGGGGCGGGGGCCTCCTGCCCGCGCCCCCACCCTGATCGGCAACCGTGGCCGAGTGCGTCGAAGGAGAGGCGGGGCGGAGGCCTCCTGCCCGCGCCCCCTCCCGGTCCTCCCGTACCACAGTCCCGCGGCACGACCACCGCCACAGAAGACGAAGATGTAAATCGTAAGGCCGCCTACACACGAACACCCCCGCCAACTAGGCACTCCTGGACACCCATATCAACCTCTGCCGGTGATGTCGGTGAACTCTCCATCGAAGGAACGGCAGCAACAAACTCATCAACCACCGGATCAACAGCCATAGCAAAATCCAAAGGAGGAAGCAATCGCTCAAGCACGTCATCACGCTCCACCCGATCACTCCACAATCGAGGAGGAGCGGAGGCAGGCTCGAAGGACCCAAATCTCAGCGAGTTCATGGGTGCAACCGTTGATGGGGCAGTCTCGCTCCCGGATGTCAGCGCCTCGGAACCGGGTTTGTTAGACGCCTCACGCCCACGGTCACCCTTGCGCACCTCCTTATTGCCCGATCCATCATCCTTATTGAGCATATCAACATCATTCACAGCCAAGGCCTCAGCGAAGAGCTCTGTGTCCTTGAACTCAATCTCGAGGTGGAAAACCATGCCTCTATGAACCCACTTAACCACATCTGGCACATACTCAATGTCTAAGATACTGACAAGCAATCTGGCCACTCCTTAGCTCTGGTGAAAGCCATATCCACCCTCCCGGTCTTCCCAACCAACGTCCCCAAACTAGCCGCCACTCAAACATCATTCAGCGGTTTAGAAGGTGCCCCCGAGAATCTTAGCCAAACCCGAGTGAGCGGTTTACCCTTCGGTTCAACCCTCTTCCACTCATGAAACTCGAGGATGCATTGAGTGCCAGGAACTCTGCACAACCCAAAACTCAGAAGCCTCTCCAAGTCCTCAGTCGATGGGAAGTCAACCTTGTACATATTATCCTCAAGCCTAATAAGTTCCCACTGATGATTACCTGGAGCTAGCTCATTCAGCCTGTGCAAGATCTGAGCATCTGTCAGTACGCCGTGGGTCACTTTCACTATCCCTGTGGTCGCATTCTGGTGCACATCAGGCACCTCCAAAGCACTGGGAGACTCGAAGAACATCAACTCCTTGCAACAAACGCCATAAATAGTCACACCCGGCATTGGTTCACGCAAAAGTGGGCACTCTCCCGTAGCATGGACCGGTTTGGAACAAGTTTCACACAGTTCCGCCGTACATTCCGCAATGAAGTGCCCCTGCTCACCATAGCGATAGCAAAGCATTTTCTCTTTCTTACGGGCCCATTTGCTGGCTCTCTCACCACTTGGCTTGTCAGTGACTCCGACAGCACCCGCCACCACCGGCTCAGGCTCGGGCATAGCCACCACAGCCAAAGCCGAGACCGCAGACACAACCTGTCTAGACAACATGGGCGTCTGCGCCGTACCCGCCTTTGAGGACACTGCCTGCTCAGCAACTTCGGACATAGTAGTAGTGAAGGGCGGTGGGTGCTGACAGTAGCGGTTCCTGCCACCGTGACCAGTATGGTTGCCTTTGTAGCCACCTCTCTGCCGGTAGTCTGGGCCAAATGCCCCCTCAACAAAACCTTTGGGAGGGCCATAAAACGGACGCTCCATCAATCCATCGCTCTGCCAAGCATAACCTCGACCACCGCCCGATGACGACGAGCCGCGGTGCTGACCCTCGCCATAAGCATCATATCCGTCGTCTCCTCATTGACCCCGGGACGGATCGCGACCAGCATGACCAAAATCTCTGCCATTGGATGTCGGGAAATGGTGATTATGAGCGCCACCACCGCGGCGTGCTGGCGACCATGCCCTTCCCATGACAGGAGCATCACTCGCGAGCTCCGAGCTCTCCGGACCCGCACGGTTCTGGTGTGGCTATGCCATGACATGAGGCGGAAGGGCACCCTTGGGTTTCGGCGCCTGAGTCGTAGCCGTCACCTGGTTAGACACTCCCGCCCGGGACAGCGGCAGTGGTGCGCGTGATGGAGTAGCAGCCGCGCGGGGCGGTGGCTTGTGGGTGGGAGGAGGTGCGCGAGGCAACACAGCAGCATTCACAGGGGCCGGGGGCCTAGGCCCATGCTGATCTGCAGCACCCCGCTACATGACTTGAGCATTCATTGTCATATTGCTTTGCATGATCGTAAGATAGCTAGCATGATGTTTTCATGGCTTGTCCATTTTTTGATGTCATTGCTACACTAGATCATTGCACATCCCGGTACACCATCGGAGGCATTCATATAGAGTCATACTTTGTTCTAGACATCAAGTTGTAATATTGAGTTGTAAGTAAATAAAAGTGTGATGATCATCATTATTAGAGCATTGCCCCAGTGAGGAAAGGATGATGGAGACTATGATTCCCCCAAAAGCCGAGATGAGACTCCGGACTTTAAAAAAAAGAGGCCAAAGAAGCCAAAATAAAAAAAGAGGCCAAAGAAGCCCACCAAAAAAACAAAAAAAACAAAAAATGAGAGAAAAAGAGAGAAGGGGCAATGCTGTTGGAAATATGCCCTAGAGGCAATAATAAATTGGTTATTATTATATTTCCTTGTTCATGATAATCGTTTATTATCCATGCTAGAATTGTATTGATAGGAAACTCAGATACATGTGTGGATACATAGACAACACCATGTCCCTAGTAAGCCTCTAGTTGACTAGCTCGTTGATCAATAGATGGTTACGGTTTCCTGACCATGGACATTGGATGTCATTGATAACGGGATCACATCATTAGGACATTGATGTGATGGACAAGACCCAATCCTAAGCCTAGCACAAAGATCGTGTAGTTCGTATGCTAAAGCTTTTCTAATGTCAAGTATCATTTCCTTAGACCATGAGATTGTGCAACTCCCGGATACCGTAGGAGTGCTTTGGGTGTGCCAAAAGTCACAACGTAACTGGATGGCTACAAAGGTACACTACAGGTATCTCCGAAAGTATATGTTGGGTTGGCACGAATCGAGACTGGGATTTGTCACTCCGTGTAAACGGAGAGGTATCTCTGGGCCCACTCGGTAGGACATCATCATAATGTGCACAATGTGACCAAGGAGTTGATCACGGGATGATGTGTTATGGAACGAGTAAAGAGACTTGCCGGTAACGAGATTGAACAAGGTATCGGGATACCGACGATCGAATCTCGGGCAAGTATCGTACCGATGGACAAAGGGAATTGTATACGGGATTGATTAAATCCTTGACATCGTGGTTCATCCGATGAGATCATCGTGGAACATGTGGGAGTCAACATGGGTATCCAGATCCCGCTGTTGGTTATTGACCGGAGAGTTGTCTCGGCCATGTCTGCATGACTCCCGAACCCGTAGGGTCTACACACTTAAGGTTCGATGACGCTAGGGTTATAGGGAATAGATATACGTGGTTACCGAATGTTGTTCGGAGTCCCGGATGAGATCCCGGACATCACGAGGAGTTCCGGAATGGTCCGGAGGTAAAGATTTATATATGGGAAGTCCTGTTTTGGTCACCGGAAAAGTTTCGGGTGCTATCGGTAACGTACCGGGACCACCGGGAGGGTCCCGGGGGTCCACCAGGTGGGGCTACCTGCCCCAGAGGGTTGCGTGGGCCAAGTGTGAGAGGGGACCAGCCCCAGGTAGGCTGGTGCACCCCCACCAGGGCCCAAGGCGAAGAGAGAAGGGAAAAGGGGGAAACCCTAGGCTCAGATGGGCCTAAGGCCCACCTAGTGGTGCGCCCCCCTCTCTCCCCCCTTGGCCGCCCCCCTAGATGGGATCTAGGGCTGGCCGCCACCCCTAGGGTTGGAAACCTAGGTGGGGGCGCAGCCCCTCCCCTCCCCCTATATATACTTGAGGTTTTGGGCTGCTATACACATGAGAACATCTCCTTCTTGGCGCAGCCCTACCCCTCTCCCTCCTCGTCTCTTGCGGTGCTTGGCAAAGCCCTGCTGGAGTACCACGCTCCTCCACCACCACCACGCCGTCGTGCTGCTGCTAGATGGAGTCCTCCTCAACCTCTCCTTCTCCCCTTGCTGGATCAAGGCGTAGGAGACGTCACCGGGCTGTACGTGTGTTGAACACGAAGGTGCCGTCCGTTCGGCACTAGGATCATCGGTGATTTGGATCACGACGAGTACGACTCCATCAACCCCGTTCACTTGAATGCTTCCGCTTAGCGATCTACAAGGGTATGTAGACGCACTCTCCTTCCCTCGTTGCTAGATTACTCCATAGATTGATCTTGGTGATGCGTAGAAAATTTTGAATTTATGCTACGTTCCCCAACAGCGGCATCATGAGCTAGGTCTATGCGTAGTTTCTATGCACGATAGAACACAAGTTGCTGTGGGCGTCGATTTTGTCAATTTGCTTGCCGTTACTAGTCTTATCTTGATTCGGCGGCATCGTGGGATGAAGCGGCCCGGACCGACCTTACACGTACTCTTACGTGAGACTGGTTCCACCGACTGACATGCACTAGTTGCATAAGGTGGCTAGCGGTGTCTGTCTCTCCCACTTTAGTCGGATCGGATTCGATGAAAAGGGTCCTTATGAAGGGTCAATAGAAATTGGCATATCACGTTGTGGTTTTGGCGTAGGTAAGAAACGTTCTTGCTAGAAACCTATAGCAGCCACGTAAAAACTTGCAACAACAATTAGAGGACGTCTAACTTGTTTTTGCAGCATATGCCTTGTGATGTGATATGGCCAAAAGGATGTGATGAATGATATATGTGATGTATGAGATTGATCATGTTCTTGTAATAGGAATCACGACTTGCATGTCGATGAGTATGACAACCGGCAGGAGCCATAGGAGTTGTCTTTATTTATTTATGACCTGCGTGTCAACATAAACGTCATGTAATTACTTTACTTTATTGCTAAAGCGTTAGCCATAGTAGTAGAAGTAATAGATGATGAGACAACTTCAAGAAGACACGATGATGGAGATCATGGTGTCATGCCGGTGACAACGATGATCATGGAGCCCCGAAGATGGAGATCAAAAGGAGCAAAATGATATTGGCCATATCATGTCACTATTTGATTGCATGTGATGTTTATCATGTTTTACATCTTATTTTCTTAGAATGACGGTGGCTTAAATAAGATGATCCCTCACTAAAATTTCAAGAAAGGTGTTCCCCCTAACTGTGCACCATTGCGAAGGTTCGTCGTTTCGAAGCACCACGTGATGATCGGGTGTGATAGATTCTAACGTTCGAATACAACGGGTGTAAGCCAGATTTACACAGCAAAAACACTTAGGTTGACTTGACGAGCCTAGCATGTACAGACATGGCCTCGGAACACGGAAGACCGAAAGGTCGAGCATGAGTCGTATAGAAGATACGATCAACATGAAGATGTTCACCGATGTTGACTAGTCCGTCTCACGTGATGATCGGACATGGCCTAGTTGACTCGGATCATGTTTCACTTAGATGACTAGAGGGATGTCTATCTGAGTGGGAGTTCATTAAATGAACTCAATTATCATGAACATAGTCTAAATTGTCTTTGCAAATATGTTGTAGATAAATAGCTCACGTTGTAGCTCCCTGTTTCAATACGTTCCTAGAGAAAGACCAAGTTGAAAGATATTGTAAGCACTGATGCGGACTAGGTCCATAGTCCGAGGAGTGTCCTCACTGCTACACAGAAGGCTTACGTCTTTGATGCACCGCTTGATGTGCAAACCCCTACAACGTCGTCTGTGGATGTTGTAAACACCTGACAGACACATCCTGATGACTACTTGATAGTTTAGTGCACCATACTTTACGGCTTAGAATCGGGATTCCAATGACGTTTTGAACGCCATAGAACATATGAGATGTTCCAAGAGCTGAAATTGGGATTTCAGGCTCATGCCCGTGTTAAGAGGTGTGAGACCTCTGACAAGTTCTTTTGCCAACAAGATGGAGGAGAATAGCTCAGCTAGTGAGCATGTGCTCAGAATGTCTGGGTGCTACAATCACTTAAATCAAGTGGGAGTTAAACTTCCAGATAAGATAGTGATTGATAGAGTTCTCTAGCCACTATCACTAAGCTACTAGATCTTCATGATGAACTATGACATGCAAGGGATGGAGTTGATCCCGGAGCTGTTCGCGGTGCTTAAGACCGCAAAAGGTAGAAATCAAGAAGGAGCATCAAGTGTTGATGGTTTAATAAGACCACTGGTTTCAAGAAGGGCAAGGGCTAGAAGGGAAACTTCATGGATGGCAAACCAGTTGCCGCTCCAGTAAAGGAACCCAAGGTTGAACCCAAACCTGAGACTAAGTGCTTCTATTGTAAAGGGGATGGTCACTGGTAGCGGAATTACCCCAAATGCATGGTAGATAAGAAGGCTGGCAACTTCAACAAAGTATATACGTGTTATTAATGTGTACCTCGCTAGTACTCCTGGTAGCACCTGGGTATTGGATACCGGTTCAGTTGCTATTACTGGTGACTTGAAGCAAAAGCTACGGACTAAACGGAGACTGGCTAAGGGCGAGGTGACGATGTGTGTTGGAAGTGTTTCCAAAGTTGATGAGATCACCATCGCACGCTCCATCTGCCTTCGGGATTAGTATTGAACCTAGATAAATGTTATCAGGTGTCTACATTGAGCATGAATATGATTAGGTCATGTTCATTGCAATACGGTCATTCATTTAAGTTAGAGAATAATGGTTATTCTGTTTACATGAATGATACCTTTCATGGTCATGCACCATATGCGAATGGTTCATTGAATCTCGGTCGTGGTAATACACATGTTCACGCCAAAAGATGTAGAGTTAATAATGATAGTACCACTTTCTCGTGGCACTGCCGCTTAGGTCATATTGGCGTAAGATGCATGAAGAAACTCCATGTCGATGGATGTTTGGAGTCACTTGATTTTGAATCGCTTGACACATGCGAGCCATGCCTCATGGGCAGGATGACTAAGACCCCGTTTTCAGGTACAATGAAACGGGCAAGTGACTTGTTGGAAATCATACATGCAGATGTGTGTGATCCAATGAGAATTGGAGCATGCGGTGGATATCGCTATTTTCTCATCTTCACTGACGATTTGAGTAGATATAGGTATATTTACTTAATGAAGCACAAGTCTGAAACATTTGAAAAGTTCAAGCGATTTCAGAGTGAAGTTAAGAATCATCATAACAAGAAGATAAAATTCCTACGATCTGATCAATGAGAATATCTGAGTTATGAGTTTGGCAAACACTTAAGACATTGTGGAATTGTTTCACAGTTGAAGCCACCTGGAACACCACTGGGTTATGGTGTGTCTAGACATCGTAATCGAACCTTATGAGATATGGTGTGATCTATGATGTCTCTTATCAATCTACCGTTTTCATTTTGAGGTTATGCGTTAGAGACAGCTGCATTCACTTTAGATAGGACACCATCTAAGTCCGTTGAGACGATGTCATAAGAACATTGGTTTGGCAAGAAACCAAAGTTGTCGTTTCTTAACGTTTGGGGATGCGATGCTTAAGGCTTCAGCCGGAGAAGCTCGAACCCAAAGCGGACAAACACATCTTCATAGGATACCCAAAGGTGACAGTAGGGTATACCTTCTATCTCAGATCTGAGGGAAAATTGTTTGTCGCTAAGAACGGGTCCTTTCTCGAGAAGGAGTTTCTCTCGAAAGAATTGAGTGGGAGGAAGATAGAACTTGATGAGGTTGTCGAACCTTCACTTCAACCAGAGAGTGACGCAACACAGAAAGATGTTTTCTGTGGCGCCTACGTCTGTTGAATAGGAGGTTAATGATAGTGATCATGAAGCTTCGGATCAAGTTGCTATCAACCTCGTAGGTCGACAAGGTTATGTACTACTCCTAAGTGGTACGGTAATCTTGTCTTAGATATCATGTTGTTAGACAACAATGAACCTACGAGCTATGGAGAAGCGATGGTGGGCCTGTATTCCGACAAATGGTTAGAAGCCATGAAATCCGAGATAGGATCCATATATCAGAACAAAGTATGGACTTTGGTGGACTTGCCCGATGATCGGCAAGCTATTGAGATAAATGGATCTTTAAGAAGAAGAAGACGGACGTGGTCGGTAATGTTACCGTCTATGAAGCTCGACTTGTGGGAAAGAGTCTTTTCACAAGTTCAAGGAGTTGACTACGATGAGAATTTCTCACCTATAGCGATGCTTAAGTCCGTCGGAATCATGTTAGCATTAGCTGTATTTTTCGATTATGAAATCTTACAGATGGATGTCAAAACAAGTTTTCTTACTAGTTTTCGTAAGAAAAGTTGTATGTGATACAATAAAAGGTTTTGACGATCCTAAGGATGCTAAAAGGTATGCTGGCTCCAACAATCCTTCTATGGACTAGAGCAAGCATCTCGGAAGCGGAATATATGCTTTGATGGAGTGATCAAAGCTTTTAGGTTTATACAATGTTTGCTAGAAACTTGTATTTACAAAAAAGTGAGTGGGAGCACTACAGCATTCCTGATAAGTATATGTGGATGACATATTGTTGATCCGAAATAATGTAGAATTTCTGGAAAGCATAAACGGTTGTTTGAAGAGTGATTTTCAAAGGAAGACCTGGATAAAGTTGCTTACATATTGGGCATCAAGATCTATAGAGATGGATCAAGACGCCTGATGGTACTTTCAAAGAACGCACACCTTGACATGTTTTTGAAGGAGTTCAAAATAGATCAGTCAAAGAAGGGGTTCTTACCTGAGTTGTAAGGTGTGAAGTTGAGTAAGACTCAAAGCTTGACCATGGCAGAAGAAACAGGAAGGACGAAGGTCGTCCCCTATGCTCTTGTCATAGGCTCTATACGGTATGCCATGCTGAGTACCGCACTTGATGTGTGCCTTGCCACATGTCTGGCAAGAGGGTACAAAGGTGATCTAGGAGTAGATCACCGGATAGCGGTCAAAAATTATCCTTAGAAGAATAAGGAAATGTTTCTCGGTTATGGAGGTGATAAAGAGTTCGACGTAAAGAGTTACGTCGATGCAAGCTTAACACCTATCCGGATAGCTCTGAGTAGAGATATCGAATACGTATAATGGAGCAACAATTTGGAATAGCTCCAAGTGGAACGTTGTAGCAGCATCTACGATATGACATAAAGTTTTGCGAAATACATAGGGATCTAAATATGGCAAGACCCGTTGACTACAACCTCTCTCACAAGCATAACATGATCAAACCCAGAACTCTTTGAGTGTTTATCACATAGTGATGTGAACTAGATCATTGAGTCTAGTAGACTCTTGGATGTTGGTCACATGGCGATGTGACCTGTGAGTGTTAATCACATGGCGATGTGAACTAGATTATTGACTCTAGTGCAAGTGGGAGACTGTTGGAAATATGCCCTAGAGGCAATAATAAATTGGTTATTATTATATTTCCTTGTTCATGATAATCGTTTATTATACATGCTAGAATTGTATTGATAGGAAACTCAGATACATGTGTGGATACATAGACAACACCATGTCCCTAGTAAGCCTCTAGTTGACTAGCTCGTTGATCAATAGATGGTTATGGTTTCCTGACCATGGACATTGGATGTCGTTGATAACGGGATCACATCATTAGGAGAATGATGTGATGGACAAGACCCAATCCTAAGCCTAGCACAAAGATCGTGTAGTTCATATGCTAAAGCTTTTCTAATGTCAAGTATCATTTCCATAGACCATGAGATTGTGCAACTCTCGGATACCGTAGGAGTGCTTTGGGTGTGCCAAAAGTCACAATGTAACTGGGTGGCTATAAAGGTACACTACAGGTATCTCCGAAAGTATCTGTTGGGTTGGCACGAATCGAGACTGGGATTTGTCACTCCGTGTAAACGGAGAGGTATCTCTGGGCCCACTCGGTAGGACATCATCATAATGTGCACAATGTGACCAAGGAGTTGATCACGGGATGATGTGTTACGGAACGAGTAAAGAGACTTGCCGGTAACGAGATTGAATAAGGTATCGGGATACCGACGATCGAATCTCGGGCAAGTATCGTACCGATGGACAAAGGGAATTGTATACGGGATTGATTAAATCCTTGACATCGTGGTTCATCCGATGAGATCATCATGGAACATGTGGGAGCCAGCATGGGTATCCAGATCCCGCTGTTGGTTATTGACCGGAGAGTTGTCTTGGCCATGTTTGCATGACTCCCGAACCCGTAGGGTCTACACACTTATGGTTCGATGACGCTAGGGTTATAGGGAATAGATATACGTGGTTACCGAATGTTGTTCGAAGTCCCGGATGAGATCCTGGACATCACGAGGAGTTCTGAAATGGTCTGGAGGTAAAGATTTATATACGGGAAGTCCTGTTTTGGTCACCGGAAAAGTTTCGGGTGCTATCGGTAACGTACCGGGACCACCGGGAGGGTCCCGGGGGTCCACCAGGTGGGGCTACCTGCCCCAGAGGGTTGCATGGGCCAAGTGTGAGAGGGGACCAGCCCCAGGTGGGCTGGTGCGCCCCCCCCCCCCACCAGGGCCCAAGGCGAAGAGAGAAGGGAAAAGGGGGAAACCCTAGGCTCAGATGGGCCTAAGGCCCACCTAGTGGTGCGCCCCCCTCTCTCCCCCCTTGGACGCCCCCCTAGATGGGATCTAGGGCTGGCCGCCACCCCTAGGGGTGGAAACCTAGGTGGGGGCGCAGCCCCTCCCCTCCCCCTATATATACTTGAGGTTTTGGGCTGCCATACACATGAGAACATCTCCTTCTTGGCGCAACCCTACCCCTCTCCCTCCTCGTCCCTTGCGGTGCTTGGCGAAGCCCTGCTGGAGTACCACGCTCCTCCACCACCACCACGCCGTCGTGCTGCTGCTGGATGGAGTCTTCCCCAACCTCTCCTTCTCCCCTTGTTGGATCAAGGCGTAGGAGACGTCACCGGGCTGTACATGTGTTGAACACGGAGGTGCCATCCGTTCGGCACTAGGATCATCGGTGATTTGGATCATGACGAGTACGACTCCATCAACCCCGTTCACTTGAACGCTTCCGCTTAGCGATCTACAAGGGTATGTAGACGCACTGTCCTTCCCTCGTTGCTAGATTACTCCATTGATTGATCTTGGTGATGCGTAGAAAATTTTGAATTTATGCTACGTTCCCCAACAAATGCTACTATCCTTTTACCACACTTGTGCTTCAGAGTAGCACCATGTTTTTCATATAGAGAGTCTCTTGAGTTATCACTTTATATACTAGTGGGAATTTTCATTATAGAACTTGGCTAGTATATTCCGATGATGGGCTTCCTCAAATGCCCGAGGTCTTCATGAGCAAGAAAGTTGGATGCACACCCACTTAGTTTCCAGTTTGAGCTTTCATACACTTATAGCTCTTAGTGCATCTGTTGCATGGTAATCTCTACTCCTCGCATTGACATCAATTGATGGGCATCTCCATAGCCCGTTGATTAGCCGCGCCGATGTGAGACTTTCTCCTTTTTGTCTTCTCTACACAACCTCCATCATCATATTCTATTCCACCCATAGTGCTATGTCCACGGCTCGCGCTCATGTATTGCGTGAAAGTTGAAAAAGTTTGAGAATACTAAAGTATGAAACAATTTCTTGGCTTGTCATCGGGGTTGTGCATGATGAGAGCATTTGTGTGACGAAAATGAAGCTTGGCCAAACTATATGATTTTGTAGGGATGAGCTTTCTTTGGCTATGTTATTTTGAGAGGACATAATTGCTTGGTTAGTATGCTTGAAGTATTATTGTCTTAATGTCAAATGATAGACTATTGCTTTGAATCACTCGTGTCTTAATATTCATGCCATGATTAGATTACATGACTAAGATGATGCTAGGTAGCATTCCACATCAAAAATTATCTTTTTTATCATTTACCTACCCGAGGACGAGCAGGAATTAAGCTTGGGGATGCTGATACGTCTTCATCGTATCTATAATTTTTTATTGTTCCATGCCAATATTATACAACTTTCATATACTTTTGGCAACTTTTTATACTATTTTTGGGACTAACATATTGATCCAGTGCCCAGTGCCAGTTCCTGTTTGTTGCATGTTTTTTTTCCGCAGAAAATCCATATCAAACGGAGTCCAAACGGGATAAAAATTGACGGATATTTTATTTGGAATATATGTGAATTTTGGGAAGTGGAATCAACGCGAGACGATGCCCGAGGGGCCCATGAGGGTGAGGGACGCATCCTGGGCCCTCGTGTACACTCCGTAAGGCGGTTGGTGCCCTTCTTTCGCCGCAAGAAAGCCAACATCTGGATAGAAATCGTGTTAAAATTTCAGCCCAATTGGAGTTACGGATCTCCGGGAATATAAGAAACGGCGATAGGCCAGAACCTGGAATGCAGGAATAGAGAGAGACAGAGAGACAGATCCAATCGGAGGGACTCTCACCCCTCCGCCGCCATGGAGGCCATGGACCAGAGGGGAAACCCTTCTCCCATCTAGGGAGAAGGTCAAGGAAGAAGAAGAAGAAGAAGAAGAAGAAGGGGGGCTCTCTCCCCCTCTCTCTCGGTGGCGCCGAAACGCCGCCGGGGCCACCATCGTGTGACGGCGATCTACACCAACACCTCCATCATCTTCACCAACATCTTCATCACCTTCCCCCATCTATCTACAGCGGTCCACTCTCCCGCAACCCGCTATACCCTCTACTTGAACATGGTGCTTTATGCTTCATATTATTATCCAATGATGTGTTGCCATCCTATGATGTCTGAGTATATTTTCGTTGTGCTATTGGTCTAGTAAAGTAGACAATTACTTTGGGACAATTTCGCAACTCCTACCACCACTTTTCCACACTCTCTATACTAACTTTATTGCTTCTTTACCTAAACAACCCCTAGTTTTTATTTGCGTGCTCTTTATATTCTTGCAAACCTATCCTGTTACACCTACAAAGTACTTCTAGTTTCATAATTGTTCTAGGTAAAGCGAACGTTAAGCGTGCGTAGAGTTGTATCGGTGGTCGATAGAACTTGAGGGAATATTTGTTCTACCTTTAGCTCCTCGTTGGGTTCGACACTCTTACTTATCAAAAGAGGCTACAATTGATCCCCTATACTTGTGGGTTATCACAGCATTCCACATCAAAATTCTGTTTTTATCACCTACCTACTCGAGGATGAGTAGGAGTTAAGCTTGGGGATGTTGATACGTCTCCAACGTATCTTCAATTTTTGATTGTTCCATGTTGTTATATTATCAATCTTGGATGTTTTATAATCATTTTATAGTCATTTTATATCATTTTTTGTACTTACCAATTGACAAAGTGCCAGTTCCTGTTTTTTCCATGTTTTTTACATCGCAGAAAATCAATATCAGACGGATTCCAAATGCCACGAAACTTTACAAAGAATTTTTGTGGGCCAAAAGGAACACAACGGGCCCTGGCTTCGCCTGGGGGGTGCCCCGAGGGGGGCACAACCCACCAGGGCGCGCCAGGAGGCCCAAGCGTGCCCTGATGGGTTGTGCCCACCTCGGGTGCCCCCCGGACTGCCTCTTTGCTCTATAAATACCCCCAAAATCCCAAAACCCTAGGGGAGTCGACGAAATATTCATCCAGCCGTTGTAGAGTCCAGAACCACCAGATCCAATCTAGACACCATCTCGAATGGGGTTCACCACCTCCATTGGTGCCTCTCCGATGATGCGTGAGTAGTTCTTTGTAGACCTTCGGATCTGTAGTTAGTAGCTAGATGGCTTCATCTCTCTCTCTCTCTCTCTTGATTCTCAATACAATGGTCTCTTGGAGATCCATATGATGTAACTCTTTTGCGGTGTGTTGTTGGGATTGATGAACTTTGAGTTTCTAATCAGATCTATCTTTTTATATCTATAAAAGTTATTTGAGTTTCTTTGATCTCTTATAGCCTACTATTTCTTCCATGATATTTGAGTTTTGTTTGGCCAACTTGATCTATTTATCTTGCAATGGGAAGAGGTGCTTTGTAGTGGGTTTCGATCTTACGATGCTTGATCCCAGTGAAAGAAAGGGAAACGACATGTATGTATCGTTTCTACTAAGGATAAAACGATGGGGTCTATCTCTACATAGATAGATCTTGTCTACATCATGTCATCGTTCTTATTGCATTACTCCGTTTCTCCATGAACTTAATACACTAGATGCATGCTGATAGCGGTCGATGTGTGGAGTAATAGTAGTAGATGCAGGCAGAAGTCGGTCTACTAATCTTGGACGTGATGCCTATATAATGATCATTGCCTGGATATTATCATAATTATTTGAAGTTCTATCAATTGCCCAACAATAATTTGTTCACCCACCGCTTTGCTATTTTCTGGAGAGAAGCCACTAGTGAAAACTACGGCCCCCGGGTCTTTCTTCTCATATTATTTTCCTTTGCGATCTACTTATATTTGCATTTATTTTCAGATCTACTAAACCAAAAACCCAAAAATACTTTGTTGCACTTTATTTTATTTGCGATCTATTTATTCAATCTATTACAACTTTCTCCCGTCACGCACCAATTTCTGGCACCATTACCCGAAAGGGATTGACAACCCCTTTAACACGTCGGGTTGCGAGGATTTCTTATCTCTGTGCAGGGGCTATTTACGTTGTGTTGCTTGGTTCTCCTACTGGTTCGATAACCTTGGTTTCTTTCTGAGGAAAATACCTACCGCCGTTGTGCTGCATCGTACCTGCCTCTTTGGGGAAATACCGACGTAGCTTCAAGCAACATTAGTCACCACTCGTCGTCCTTCTCCTTGGCGGCGAGGTTGGCCGTGACCGCCAGCCTGAGCACGAGGTCTTCGAGCTCCTTGTGGTGGCGCCAGCGCTCCGCCTCCTCGCACAAGCTCACCTCGACAATGGCGGCCGCGACCGCGTCGACATCGGCGACGTAGTTCTTGATACGTCTCCAACGTATCTATAATTTTTGATTGCTCCATGCTATATTATCTACTATTTTGGACTATATTGGGCTTTATTTTCCAATTTTATATTATTTTTGGGACTAACCTATTAACCGGAGGCCCAGCCCAGAATTGTTGTTTTTTGCTTATTTCAGTGTTTCGGAGAAACAGAATATCAAACGGAGTCCAAATGGAATAAAATCTTCGGGAACGTGATTTTCTCACCGAACGTGATCCAGGAGACTTGGACCCTACTCCAAGGAGTCAAAGAGGAGGTCACGAGGGTGGGGGGCGCCCCCCCTGTGACGCCCGGGTAATTAAGCTACAGTAACCCTCTACTAAGGATGCCACGTCACCTCGGTTACTGTTGATAAACACGAGTTAGTTCAAAAACGATTCAAATTCAAATTTAAAATATAGGTAAATAGTAAAAAAATTCAAACAATAAAACTAAAATGTTCGGGTTCTGCTAAATAATGCGTAGGTAATTATGGTGGAGAAACCACACCTCTATAAAATGTTTAAATACTATAAGATGAGTAAAACAACAGCAAAAACAACTTATTAAATACCTTTTGTAATTAATAGAATGTCAAAAAAAATTATTCGAGGATTAGACTTTTTGTGACTACGGGCTAAGTTGAGATCCTAAATTAGATGCTAAGTGTATGTTTTACTAAAACTAAAATAATTGGAAATAGAGTAAAACAGTAAAAAGTAGATAAACAAAAGGAACAAAAAAGTAAAAAAGAAAAAGAAAAAAGAAACCCCCCTGGCCAACTGGGCCAAACGGCCCAGCCAGCCAGCCCAACCAGCCCAGCCCGCTGGCCCACCGTCGCCGGCCCACCCCTCTCCCCATAACCCCCCTGTCGGTGAAACCCTAACCGACACCCCACGCACTCTCTCCTCCCTATCGCCCCTCCCCCCCCCCCCCGATCTGGATCGGGGCACTCGGGCCCCAACCTCGCGCAGTCGCCGTTCACCGAACCAGGTGCCCCACCGCCGCCGCCCCTCGCCGGACTGCCGCCTCATTGCCACCGTGCCCTGGACCTCCGCTCGCCTCGCCTTCGACTCCCGCGCCGCTGGATCGGAGCCGGGGAGTACCTCCGTCGCCACCCGTCGTCTTCGGCACCGCCACCCCGTCGCCCGGCCTCGTCTATGCCTCCCCGCCTCTCCCTCGCCAGCTCCAACAAGCCACGCCGCCCCCTCTCTCGTCAACGCTTGTGAGTGCCCCCCCCCCCCGTCGCTCCTTTCCCCGCTGCTGTCCGCGCTCCTCGTGCTCACCGTGCCAGCGCCTCGCGTTGTGGCCGCGCCGCCGCCGCGTCCAGCAACCACCTGCGCGCCCCAACTCGTGCCCCGCTTCGCCCTTCACGCGCCAGCTCGTGCAATTGCACGGCCGCCCGCGCGTGCGCTCGCTCTGCCTGCCCTCGCCGCTGCTGGTGCTGCCTGCTGCTGCAGCCACCACGCCTCGGCCGCACGCGCCCGTCGAGCCCAGTCGCACCACGCCTCCACGTGCGGCCTCGCCGCGCCGCCCATGCTGCAGCAGCTGCTGGTCTACTGCTGGCACCGCTCACCGTTGCCCCCGCGCCATCGTGCTGGGCTCAGCCCCCCCCCCCCAGCTCCGTTCCGCTCCTACTCTGCCTGTTAGCCGACGCGCCCGTGCCCGCTATGGACCCCCTGGCCCTATGACAAGTGGGGTCCACCCCTAGAATGTTAAAGAAAAAAGGAAATAAAATAAAAATGAATTAATAACGTTAATAATTAATTAATTAGTGAATTAATTAAGTTAATTAATCATGTTTAATTAATCTAATGAACTAGTTAGTTTAATTAAACAGTAATTAGATTAGCTAAATCTTAATTAACCATGTTTATTTAACCTGAGGCTATGACGAATGGGCCCCACGTGCCAGGGTTGACTTAGTCAACCTGTAGACCTGCTGACATCATGCTGATGTCATGCTGACCCAATAAATACCTTTTTCTAATTAATTAAAATCTGTTAATTCCAGAATTGAATTAAAACTTTAAAAAATTAATATAAAATAACCGTAGCTCGGATGGAAAAACTTTGTACATGAAAGTTGCTCAGAACAACGAGACGAATTCGAATACGCGGCCTGTTCGTCCGCAACGCATCCCTAACATAACGAACACGCAACTTTCCCCCTCTGATTCGTTTGTCCGAAAACGCGAAACACCGGGGATATTTTCCCGGATGTTTCCCCCCTTCACCGGTACCACCTCTTATCGCGTTAGGGCACCCCTAGCACCGCTACTTGTCTTGTCATGCATCATTATGCATCTGTTTGCATTATATTCATTGTTTCTTCCCCCTCTTCTCTCCGATAGACTACGAGACCGACGCCGCTGCTACCCAGTACGACTACGGTGTTGACGGCCCCTCTCTCTCTTGCCAGAGCAACCAGGCAAGCCCCGCCCCCCTTGATCACCAGATATCGCCTACTCTCCTCTAGATTGCTTGCATTAGAGTAGTGTAGCATGTTACTGCTTTCCGTTAATCCTATCCTGCTGCATAGCCTGTCCTTGCTACTACTGTTGTTACCTTTATCTGCAATCCTAATACTTGCTTGCGAGTACTTTGGATGAGTACTCACGGTTGCTTTGCTCCCTCTTTCCGCCTCTCTATACCTGATTGATGCGACCAGACGTTGGAGTCCAGGAGCCAGACGCCATCGTCGATGACGACTACTACTACTTGGGAGGTGCCTACTACTACGTGCAGCCCGCTAACGATGACCAGGAGTAGTTTAGGAGGATTCCAGGCAGGAGGCCTGCGCCTCTTTCGATCTGTATCCCAGTTTGTGCTAGCCTTCTTAAGGCAAACTTGTTTAAGTTATGTCTGTACTCAGATATGGTTGCTTCCGCTGACTCGTCTATGATCGAGCTCTTGTATTCGAGCCTTCGAGGCCCCTGGCTTGTATTATGATGCTTGTATGACTTATTTTATTTGTAGAATTGTGTTGTGATATCTTCCCATGAGTCCCTGATCTTGATCGTACATGTTTGCGTGTATGATTAGTGTACGATTGAATCGAGGGCGTCACAAGTTGGTATCAGAGCCGACTGCCTGTAGGCATCCCCCTTCCACACTCCTTGGCCGAAGTGGAGTCTAGACATTGCAAAACCTTTTACTAACTTGGCTGTGTGTCTTACGGGCCCACGTCGCCATTGGGTGGTACTAGGATCTTTTACTCCTCGACCTTTACTCTGGGACTCTGAACTCTCTTCTCTTCGGGTTAAATGAATTTGCTAAAACTCTAACATTAGGTTCTCGTAACAAATTTCTCTCGGAGAGCCACTTATTACAGATGATCGCCTGCTGCACCAAAAGATTTCGAAGTTACTCACCGATGTTCTCTCAAGACCTTGTGCCCGTCGCTTTTGCAATTCCCTATCATCGATATATCCCTATGGATAAATATATACACTTGTCGTTCTTACCTTTATTCCCGGCTGCTCTTGTTATTACAAGATACTCCGAAAATTCTCTCTATTGTTCCGAGAATACCTTGTGGCTACTGCCTTGCAGTTCTTTTTCACCTGAATACCCCTGCGGATAATTTCTCGCACTCATCGAGTATCCGCTCAACCCCAGTTGATTCTGGTATTTCGCAAAAGCTTTTGAAATACCATTCGATCTTCCGAAGATCCTCAACAACCTATTGCTCTTGGAATTCTTGGTTGCTTGCATTGGGATTAAATCCTATGAGTCTGGTAATCTTATTGGCATCCTTTGTCATTATCATTTTAAGTCTATTGATCCAATATGATGTGAATGCTCTCAATCATCAGTCATATCCTAGAATTCATCCTTCCGGTTCAGACGTCATTTCAAACGTGAGCTGGTTCTCGCCAATCAAATGGTCGTCGATTGTGCCCCTAAGTATATTGAACTTATCCATCCTTGATCAGAGTGTCTGCTTCTGATCCTTCGCTTTGTAAATCATAATTCCTTTGCAATTGAGCTCTAAGTTACTTAGTTGTTTCTATAATCCAATGTCTTTGCATTGATTCTTCCTCTGGTGGTGAGCCGATACTCACATCAGATCCTTTATGGACCATCAGAACCTTGTTGGATTTTATCCGACAATGTCCTTCATACTCAATCACTTTGGAAGTTCTTTCCCTGATACATAATGCCTTTGGTAAATCTTATTCCTTGATTTGGCCAACCATGCTCTGCTTTCGAGCTGGTGATATTTGCTATTGAAGCTTGTGGTATATGTTTCCACGATCCCCCGATGGGTTGAACCAACGCCTTCCCTAATCTATGTGAACCTGAAAGATTTCACGGGTCATACTTATCTGGTATTGCACCAGGTAAAACTTCCAACAACTAATGTCATTTTCGAAATACGAGGAGGTGAATGGAAGGTTATGCATTGAGGAAGTGGGAGTCGACCTTGGACCTTTGTGTTCATGCCCATGGACACGATGAAGATCCTATCATGGAAGCTTCTTGTAATAATAATTATTTCCTCATTATAAAATCATCTTGTATTTGGTTTTGGTCCTTTGCCTTCGTGGTTCTGACCATGATTGTTCTTCTTTGATCCCATTTCGCGGACAAGTTAAAGCACTTGTCTTCTGCAAATAAATATACTTGTCCAACCTCTATACCGAACTACCTCGAGTATTCCCCTACTATCTCGAGGAGATCATGCCATTGTACTACGTCTTATGAATTTCTGATGAAGTAGTACCTTCCCTGTCATAGTGACTCCACGGGTTCTGGGTTGTCGTCAACCGAGGACATCCATAAGTGAATCAATTCCATGCTCCGATACGATAACTCTAAGTAATTTTCATTGCTTATTAGTTTAAAAATCCTTGAAGTCATTCCTAGCCTGATTGGCTAATAACATTATTGTGCTAAATTTTAAATTGTGCTACCTGGTCCTTCTTTCCGGAGCACAAATTTTCGACGATGAGCTAATCTTACATCGATCTTCCTCGTCATATCATTGGTTCTTGAACATCAAGCTTAATTTCGAGTTTGTGTCGTACCCTTGTTCCGAATAACCTTTCGCTTCATCATTCCTTTAACTTGATGTCATCATCGATCGATTACATCTTCATGAAATCTCTCGACAAATGTGTCGTGATCATCATCAACATTCAGAGCTCTTCCAGGATTTCAATTGAATTCATGATGAGAAATACCATCCTTGCCCTCGATGATTTGTGTTGTCATCGATCACTTTATTGCCTTCCATTCAACACAAACTTGTTCGTGTTTTGTGTTATACCTTGAGATGATTGCTATCCAGCATTTGTTTGTCTTTACCTTGGAGTATTATCATCTTTTATGTCAAGAATGTCGTGAGAATTTCACCACCTCTTAAGAATTCTTGGTATAGTGATACTTCTCACCATCACCATTCTTTCTTGGTCCTCATGTTGATTCGATCGGTGCTGTTTGGATTCTGCCCTTCTAGGAACCATATTGCTTTGAAGTTAATGGTCGGCCATTCACTCTTATACTATTGGTTACTGAATCACCACTGACATTGGTCGTGCAACCCAACCCATATTTCGGGCGCACCTTTCAACCAATGTTTAATTGTGTGTGTTTTCCTCGAGCATGCTTCATTACATCATTTGATCTAACAAATGTTATCTCTTTATCCAAATAATTGTGGAGATCCATCTTTTGGGATACCTCGTTGAATTATCGCTGAGTCCATCAGCCCCCTCCTCATCCTCTCCTTGGCTTAATGATGGACCCTTGCTCGAAACTCGCTTCCATAGTTCATTTCCCGAGAATCATATAATGTCATCTCGTCAATTGTGTTGCACCTCTTCTTCTCAGACCTCCTGAGTCTGAGATATCCTAACACCAATCAGATATGGATCCCGGTCAGATATAATGGTTGGGATGCATTTTACAAGAGTTATAATGTTGGTCTTTATATGACCCGGTAAGGTGATGTCATGCCTAGCACACCTGGCTGGAGGGCCTATTGTTATAGTTCTTCCTTTTACCAAGATTATCCATTCTTCCATGAGGAAATTGTAAGGCTTATTCTACAAGTTGTTCCTGATGGATCCTTCGTGTATCCGAAGTGTAATCTTTGCTTGACGACCATGTCAATGCTATCTCGAAGCATGTCTATGGTACTCCGCTTTTCAACAAGAACATTTGAAGCCCAATGCTAAATGTTTCCTGCTCAATTATCCAAACACCATTGTTTCGTTAATGTCATGAAATTTCTCTCCCCTACCTAAGGAGTTTTCTACATTATATCCTGTCATGGATATCATGCACTGCTTGTCCTTGGGAAGGATATACCCTCAAATATGTGTTTAAACACATTTTTCCTTTCCATTGTTCTGTTTAACCTGATAATCATATTTTCCTTTCCATTGTTTGGTTTAACCTTTCTTGTGATCTATATGATCTAAGCAGTAATAATTCACTGCTTATGTATACACCGTGTTGTATCACTCTGTCAGTAAGATCCTACTGCTATTTTTGATGACATTTCGGTAACCACCAATGGACGAGAACTTTGCTTATTGGTCCGCCTCGTTTCAACGAGTAGGAAAGTGGTTCTCTTCGTCCCTCGCCCTTGGTACCGATGTTGTTGCCGACATAACTAACAGGCTATCCCCTGACATGCCTTGCTTACATGATCGTGCGAGACGTCATCGCCCTTCCTACTTTTACCCCACATGGTGGGCCCATAACCCACAGGTCCCAGGATCGAAACCTGACTCTCCTGTACACCCCCTGTTCCCAAAGTTATTCCTCCCGCGTGAACTCGTATGTAATTCATGAGCCACCTTCCGATGAGATCATCAATTCTGTCATCGGAAACAATAATTATCATGTTGCTTGAAACCCCTTTCACCTTCTGACTAGGCATTGAACGATTGCCTGGCTGCTTGAAACTTCTTGTTGGACCTTCCAACTTTACTCTCGATGTGTTCTATTTGTTCAACTCGAGAGGTACTCATATGCTCATTCATGGGTTAATCCCAGGTTATTACCCTTATAGCATTCTGTCGTTTCCGATCTACCCCGTTACCTATTCGTAAATACGATGAAGATCCCGAAGAAAGGATGCTGACTTCATCATAAGGACCTGAAGTAGAGAAATGAAGACATCAATGTATTGGACAGGTTCTCTTCGAGAAGAGCAAGCCAGAATGAGAAGACCCGCTAGATTCGTAACCAAACCTTCCCCCCTTTCACTACCTCTTAAATCTCGGGACGAGATTTCTTGTAGTGGAGGAGAATTGTGACGCCCGGGTAATTAAGCTACAGTAACCCTCTACTAAGGATGCCACGTCACCTCGGTTACTGTTGATAAACACGAGTTAGTTAAAAAACAATTCAAATTCAAATTTAAAATATAGGCAAACAGTAAAAAATTTCAAACAATAAAACTAAAATGTTCGGGTTGTGCCAAATAATGCGTAGGTAATTATGGTGGAGAAACCACACCTGTATAAAATGTTTAAATACTATAAGATGAGTAAAACAACAGCAAAAACAACTTATTAAATACCTTTTGTAATTAATAGAATGTCAAAAAAAATATTCGAGGATTAGACTTTTTGTGACTACGGGCTAAGTTGAGATCCTAAATTAGATGCTAAGTGTATGTTTTACTAAAACTAAAATAATTGGAAATAGAGTAAAACAGTAAAAAGTAGATAAACAAAAGGAACAGAAAAGTAAAATAAAAAAAGAAACCCCCCTGGCCAACTGGGCCAAACGGCCCAGCCGGCCAGCCCAACCAGCCCAGCCTGCTGGCCCACCGTCGCTGGCCCACCCCTCTCCCCATAACCCCCCTGTCGGTGAAACCCTAACCGACACCCCACCCACTCTCTCCTCCCTCTCGCCCCTCCCCCCCGCCCCCGATCTGGATTGGGGACTCGGGCCCCAACCTCGAGCAGTCGCCGTTCACCGAACCAGGCGCCCCACCACCGCCGCCCCTCATCGGACTGCCGCCTCATCGCCGCCGTGCCCTGGACCTCCGCTCGCCTCGCCTTCGACTCCCGCGCCGTTGGATCGGAGCTGGGGAGTACCTCCGTCGCCACCCGCCGTCTCCGGCACCGCCACGCCATCGCCCGGCCTCGTCGATGCCTCCCCGCCTCTTCCTCGCCAGCTCCAACAAGCCACGCCGCCCCCTCTCTCGTCAACGCTTGTGAGCGCCCCACCGTCGCTCCTTTCCCCACTGTTGTCCGCGCTCCTCGTGGTCACTGTGCCCGCACCTCGCGTTGTGGCCGCGCCGCCGCCGCGTCCAGCAACCACCTGCGTGCCCCAGCTCGTGCCCCGCTTCGCCCTTCACGCGCCCGCTTGTGCAATTGCACGGCCGCCCACGCGTGCGCTCGCTCTGCCTGCCCTCGCCACTGCTGGTGCTGCCTGCTGCTGCAGCCACCACGCCTCGGCCGCACGCGCCCGTCGAGCCTAGTCGCACCACGCCTCCACGTGCAGCCTCGCCGCGCCGCCCATGTTGCAGCAGCTGCTGGTCTGCTGCTGGCGCCGCTCACCGTTGCCCCCGCGCCGCCGTGCTGGGCTCACCCCCCCCCCCCCCAGCTCCATTCCGCTTCTACTCTGCCTATTAGCCGACGCGCCCGTGCCCGCTATGGACCCCCTGGCCCTATGACAAGTGGGGTCCACCCCTAGAATGTTAAAGGAAAAAGGAAATAAAATAAAAATGAATTAATAATGTTAATAATTAATTAATTAGTGGATTAATTAATTTAATTAATCATGTTTAATTAATCTAATGAACTAGTTAGTTTAATTAAATAGTAATTAGATTAGCTAAATCTTAATTAACCATGTTTATTTAACCTGAGGCTATGACGAATGGGCCCCACGTGCCAGGGTTGACTTAGTCAACCTGTAGACCTGCTGACATCATGCTGATGTCACACTAACCCAATAAATACCTTTTTTGTCTAACTAATTAAAATCCGTTAATTCCAGAATTGAATTAAAACTTTAAAAAATTAATATAAATAAACCGTAGCTCGGATGGAAAAACTTTGTACATGAAAGTTGCTCAGAACGACGAGACAAATTCGAATACGCAACCCGTTCGTCCTCCACGCATCCCTAACATAACAAACATGCAACTTTCCCCCTCTGATTCGTTTGTCCGAAAACGCGGAACACCGGGGATATTTCCCGGATGTTTTCCCCCTTCACCGGTACCACCTCTTACCGCGTTAGGGCACCCCTAGCACCGCTACTTGTCTTGTCATGCATCATTATGCATATGTTTGCATTATATTCATTGTTTCTTCCCCCTCTTCTCTCTGATAGACTACGAGACCGACGCCGCTGCTACCCAGTACGACTACGGTGTTGACGACCCCTCTCTCTCTTGCCAGAGCAACCAGGCAAGCCCCCCCCCCCCTTGATCACCAGATATCGCCTACTCTCCTCTATACTACTTGCATTAGAGTAGTGTAGCATGTTACTGCTTTCCGTTAATCCTATCATGCTGCATAGCCTGTCCTTGCTACTACTGTTGTTACCTTTACCTGAAATCCTAATACTTAGTATAGGATGCTAGTTTATCATCAGTGGCCATACATTCTTGTCCGTCTGCCATGCTATACTATCGGTCCGTGATCACTCGGGAGGTGATCACGGGTATATACTATATACTTTATACATGATACATGTGATGACTAAAGTCGGGTTGGCTCGAGGAGTACCCACGGTTGATTCACGAATTGGGGGCTGGAAGGACATACTTTCCCGACAGCCCTCTGTGTGGATCTTTGTGGCGAAACGACAGGGCAGGTTGAGACCACCTAGGAGAGGGGTGGGCCTGGCCCTGGTCGGCGCTCGCGGTTATTTCAAGATAACACGTTTAATGAGATCTTGGTATTTGATCTGAGTCTGGCCACTGGCCTATACGCACTAACCATCTACGCCGGGACAGTTATGGGCACTCGACATCGTGGTATCAGCCGAAGCCTTCGTGACGTCAGGACTGAGCGGCGCGCGCCGGATTGGACTGGAATGCCTGCTAGGCTAGGTCTGCTTCCGGCCGCCCTCGCAATGTGCAGGTGTGCAATGGGCGATGGGCCCAGACCCCTGCGCCATAGGATTTAGACCGGCGTGCTGACCTCTCTGTTGTGCCTAGGTAGGGCTGCGACGTGTTGATCTTCCGAGGCCGGGCATGACCCAGGAAAGTGTGTCCGGCCAAATGGGATCGAGCGTGTTGGGTTATGTGGTGCACCCCTGCAAGGAAGTTAATCTATTTGAATAGCCGTGATCTTCGGTAACAGGACGACTTGGAGTTGTACCTTGACCTTATGACAACTAGAACTGGATACTTAATAAAACACACCCTTCCAAGTGCCAGATACAACCGGTGATCGCTCTCTCACAGGGCAACGAGGGGAGGATCATCGGTTAGGATTATGCTACATGATGCTACTTGGTGAACTTACCATCTACTCGCTTCTCCTACTGCAAGATGGAGGTTACCAGAAGCGTAGTCTTCGACAGGACTAGTTATCCCCCTCTTATTCCGGCTTTCTGCAGTTCAGTCCACATATGATACCCTTATTCCATTTGATACCAATGCATACATATCTAGTGTAGCTCCTTGCTTGCGAGTACTTTGGATGAGTACTCACGGTTGCTTTGCTCCCTCTTTTCCCCCTCTCTATACATGATTGCTGCGACCAGACGTTGGAGTCCAGGAGCCAGACGCCACCGTCGACGACGACTACTACTACTCGGGAGGTGCCTACTACTACGTGCAGCCCGCTGACGACGACCAGGAGTAGTTTAGGAGGATCCCAGGCAGGAGGCCTGCGCCTCTTTCGATTTGTATCCCAGTTTGTGCTAGCCTTCTTAAGGCAAACTTGTTTAACTTATGTCTGTACTCAGATATGGTTGTTTCCGCTGACTCGTCTATGATCGAGCTCTTGTATTCGAGCCTTCGAGGCCCCTGGCTTGTATTATGATGCTTGTATGACTTATTTTATTTGTAGAGTTGTTTTGTGATATCTTCCCGTGAGTCCCTGATCTTGATCGTACATGTTTGCGTGTATGATTAGTGTACGATTGAATCGGGGGCATCACACCCCCCTAGGGCGTGCCCCCCTGCCTCGTGGGCCCCTCGGTGCTCCACCGACATACTCCTTCCTCCTATATATACCTACGTACCCCCAAACGATCAGAACAGGAGCCAAAAACCTAATTCCACTGCCGCAACTTTCTGTATCCACGAGATCCCATCTTGGGGCCTGTTCCGGAGCTCCGCCGGAAGAGGGCCGTCATCACAGAGGGCTTCTACATCATCCTAGCCCCTCCGATGAAGTGTGAGTAGTTTACCTCAGACCTTCAGGTCCATAGTTAGTAGCTAGATGGCTTCTTCTCTCTCTTTGAATCTCAATACAAAGTTATCCCCCTCTCTTGTGGAGATCTATTCGATGTAATCTTCTTTTTGCGGTGTGTTTGTTGAGACCGATGAATTGTGGGTTTATGATCAAGTCTATCTATGTATAATATTAGAATCTTCTCTGAATTCTTTTATGTATGATTGGTTATCTTTGCAAGTCTCTTCAAATTATCCGTTTGGTTTGGCCAACTAGATTGGTAGTTCTTGCCATGGGAGAAGTGCTTATCTTTGGGTTCGATCTTGCGGTGTCCTTTCCAAGTGACAGAAGGGGAAGCAAGGCACGTATTGCATCGTTGCCATCGAGGATAACAAGATGGGGTTTATTTCATATTGCATGAATTTATCTCTCTACATCATGTCATCTTGCTTAAGGCGTTACTCTGTTTTAACTTAATACTCTAGATGCATGCTGGAGAGCGGTCGATGAGTGGAGTAATAGTAGTAGATGCAGAATCGTTTCGATCTACTTGTCACGGACGTGATGCCTATATACATGATCATGCCTAGATATTCTCATAACTATGCTCAATTCTGTCAATTGCTCAACAGTAATTTGTTCACCCACCGTAGAATACTTATGCTCTTGAGAGAAGCCACTAGTGAAACCTATGGCCCCCGGGTCTATTCTCATCATATGAATCTCCACCACTTTAATCTTGCTTTGCTTTTTTACTTTGCCTTTACCTTTGACTTTGCATCTTTATACCAAAAATACCAAAAATATTATATCTATCAGATCTCACTCTCGTAAGTGACCGTGAAGGGATTGACAACCCCTAATCGCATTGGTTGCGAGTAGCTATCGTTTTGTGCAGGTACGAGGGACTTGAGCGTGGCCTCCTACTGGATTGATACCTTGGTTCTCAAAAACTGAGGGAAATACTTACGCTACTCTGCTGCATCATCCCTTCCTCTTCGGGGAAAACCAACGCAAGCTCAAGACGTAGCAAGAAGGATTTCTGGCGCCGTTGCCGGGGAGTCTACGCAAAAAGTCAACATACCAAGTACCCATCACAATCCCTATCTCTCGCATTACATTATTTGCCATTTTCCTCTCGTTTTCCTCTCCCCCACTTCACCCTTGCTGTTTTATTCGCCCTCTCTCTCTCTCTCTCTCTATCATCCCTCTCTATTTGCCTCTTTTGCCCGTTTGCTCTTGTTTGCTCGTGGGTTAGATTGCTTGTTTGTCATGATGGCTCAAGATACTACCAAATTGTGTGACTTCACCAATACCAATAATAATGATTTCCTTAGCACTCCGATTGCTCCTCTTGCTAACACTGAATCTTGTGAAATCAATGCTGCTTTGTTGAATCTTGTTATGAAAGATCAATTCGCCGGCCTTCCTAGTGAAGATGCCGCTACTCATCTGAATAGCTTCGTTGATTTATGTGATATGCAAAAGAAAAAAGATGTCGATAATGATGTCATTAAATTGAAGCTATTTCCTTTTTCGCTTAGAGATATGCTAAAGCTTAGTTTTTGTCTTTGCCTAAAAATAGTATTGATTCATGGAACAAGTGCAAAGATGCTTTTATCTCTAAGTATTTTCCTCCCGCTAAAATCATCTCTCTTAGAAACGATATTATGAATTTTAAGCAACTTGATCATGAACATGTTGCACAAGATTAGGAGAGAATGAAATTAATGATACGTAATTGCCCTACTCATGGTTTGAATTTGTGGATGATTATACAAATTTTTTATGCTGGATTGAATTTTGCTTCTAGAAATCTTTTAGATTCGGCCGCGGGAGGCACTTTTATGGAAATCACTTTAGGAGATGCTACTAAACTCCTAGATAATATTATGGTTAATTATTCTCAATGGCATACTGAAAGATCTTCTAATAAAAAAGTGCATGCGACAGAAGAAATCAATGCTTTGAGTGGAAAGATGGATGAACTTATGCAATTATTTGCTACTAAGAGTGTTTCTTCTGATCATAATGATATGCCTTTGTCTACTTTGATTGATAATAACAATGAATCTATGGATGTGAATTTTGTTGGTAGGAATAATTTTGGTACCAGCGCTTATAGAGGGAATTTTAATCCTATGTCATATCATAGTAATCCTTCTAATAATTATGGGAATTCCTACAACAACTCTTATGGAAATTATAATAGGATGCCCTCTGAATTTGAGAATAGTGTTAAAGAGTTTATGAATTCACAAAAGAATTTTAATGCTTTGCTTGAAGAGAAATTGCTTAAAGTTGATTATTTGTCTAGGAACAATGATAGAATTTCTCTTGAGATTGATTCTTTAAAGATTAGATCTATTCCTCCTAAGCATGATATCAATGAGTCTCTTAAAGCCATGAGAATTTCCATGCGTGCTTCCAAAGATGCCTTTATTAAAGCATGTTCTTCCAATTCCTATGAAAATCAAGATGAAGATCTAAAATTTATTGATGTTTCCCCTATTAAATCTTTATTTTGCAATATAAATCTTGATGAAACTGAATATGATCTTCCTTTACCTATAAGGCGTTCTAAAAATTCTGAGTATTTAGATCTTAATGATGAAATTGATGAAAGTGGGATTGAAAGAAATAAAAATCTAGATGTTGCTAAACCTACTATATTGGATTTCAAGGAATTTAATTATGAAAGTTTCTCTTTAATTGATTGTATTTCCTTGTTGCAATCCGTGCTAAATTCTCCATATGCTTATAGTCAAAATAAAGCCTTCACCGAACATATTGTTGATGCCTTCATGCAATCTTATGAAGAAAAACTTGAGTTGAAAGTTTCTATCCCTAGAAAACTCTATGATGAGTGGGAACCAACTATTAAAATTAAAATTAAAGATCATGAGTTTTATGCTTTGTGTGATTTGGGTGCTAGTGTCTCCACTATTCCCAAGACTTTGTGTGATTTACTAGATTTCCGTAATTTTGATGATTGCTCTCTAAACTTGCATCTTGCGAATTCTACTATTAAGAAACCTATGGGAAGGATTAATGATGTTCTTATTGTTTCAAATAGGAATTATGTGCCCGTAGATTTCATTGTTCTTGATATAGATTGCAATCCTTCTTGCCCTATTATTCTTGGTAGACCTTTCCTTAGAACGGTTGGTGCGGTTATTGATATAAAGGAGGAATATTAGATTTCAATTTCCATTAAAAAAGGGCATGGAAAACCTTCCAAGAAATAAAATAAAATTACCATATGAAACTATCATGAGAGCCACTTATGGATTGCCTACCAAAGATGGCAATACCTAGATCTATCCTCGCTTTTATGCCTAGTTAGGGGCGTTAAACGATAGCGCTTGTTGGGAGGCAACCCAATTTTATTTTTATTCCTTGATTTTTGCTCCTGCTTAGTAATAAATAAATTATTTAGCCTCTGTTTTGGTTGTGTTTTTTGTGTTTAATTAGTGTTTGTGCCAAGTAGAACCATTGGGAAGACTTGGGGAAAGTCCTGTTGAACTTGCTGTAAAAAACAGAAACTTTAGCGCTCACGAGAACAGCTGTCATTTTTATTTGAAGAGAGTTATTTAGTTAATTCTTTTTGCAGATGATTAATAGATAAATTTCTCACGTCCATCAATTTATTTTAGAATTTTTGGGGTTCCAGATATTGCACTAGCTACAGATTACTACAGACTGTTCTGTTTTTGACAGATTCTGTTTTTCGTGTGTTGTTTGCTTATTTTGATGAATCTATGGCTAGTAAAATAGTTTATAATCCTTAGATAAGTTGGAATACAGTAGGTTTAACACCAATATAAATAAAGAATGAGTTCGTTACAGTACCTTAAAGTGGTCTTTTGTTTTCTTTCGCTAACGGAGCTCACGAGTTTTCTATTTTGAGTTTTGTGTTGTGAAGTTTTCAAGTTTTGGGTGAATTCTTTTGATGGATTATGGAACAAGGAGTGGAAAGAGCCTAAGCTTGGGGATGCCCATGGCACCCCCAAGATAATCCAAGGACACCAAAAAGTCAAAGCTTGGGGATGCCCCGGGAGGCATCCCCTCTTTCGTCCACTTCCATCGGTAATTTACTTGGAGCTATATTTTTATTCACCAACATGATATGTGTTTTTCTTGGAGCGTCTTGTATTATTTGTGTCTTTGTGTCTTAGTATGACACAGTCATCCTTTCTGTACACACCTTTTGAGAGAGCCATACATGAATTAAAATTTGATAGAATACTCTATGTGCTTCACTTATATCTTTTGAGCTAAGTAGTTTTGCTCTATGTGCTTCACTTATATCTTTTGGGCGTTATAATTTTGCTCTATGGGCTTCACTTAGATCTTTTAGAGCACGGTGGTGGATTTGTTTTAAAGAAACTATTGATCTCTCATGCTTCACTTAAATTATTTTGAGAGTCTCTTAATAGCATGGTAATTTGCTTAATTATAATATGCTTGGTATTCAAGATTTGTGAAACTTTCTTTTGAGTGTGTTGAATACTAAGAAAAGATTGAAGCATGATAATTGTTTTGAGATATGGAGGTGATAATATTAAAGTCATGCTAGTTGAGTAGTTGTGAATTTAAAGAATACTTGTGTTAAAGTTTGTGATTCCCGTAGCATGCACGTATGGTGAACCGTTATGTAATGAAGTCGGAGCATGATTTATTTATTGATTTTCTTCCTTATGAGTGGCGGTCGGGACGAGCGATGGTCTTTTCCTACCAATCTATCCCCCTAGGAGCATGCGCGTAATACTTTGCTTTGATAACTTCTAGATTTTTGCAATAAGTATATGAGTTCTTTATGACTAATGTTGAGTCCATGGATTATACGCACTCTCACCCTTCCACCTTTGCTAGCCTCTCTAATACCGCGCACCTTTCGCCGGTATCATACACCTACCATATACCTTCCTCAAAACAGCCACCATACCTACCTATCATGGCATTTCCATAGCCATTCCAAGATATATTGCCATGCAACTTTCCACCATTCCATTCATGACACATTCCACCATTGTCATATTGCATATTCCGGTACACCGCCGGATGCATTCACATAGAGTCATATTTTGTTCTAAGTATCGAGTTGTAATTGTTGAGTTGTAAGAAAAATAAAAGTGTGATGATCATCATTATTAGAGCATTGTCCCAGTGAGGAAAGGATGATGGAGACTATGATCCCCCATAAGTCGGGATGAGACTCCGGACGAAAAATAAATAAAAGAGGCCAAAGAAGCCCAAATAAAAAAAAGAAAAGAGGCCACAAAAAGAAAAAGAAAAGGCCCAAATAAAAAATATATAAAAAATGAGAGAAAAAGAGAGAAGGGACAATGTTACTATCCTTTTACCACACTTGTGCTTCAAAGTAGCACCATGATCTTCATAGTAGAGAGTCTCTCATGTTATCACTTTCATATACTAGTGGGAATTTTACATTATAGAACTTGGCTTGTATATTCCAATGATGGGCTTCCTCAAATTTCCCTAGGTCTTCATGAGCAAGCAAGTTGGATGCACACCCACTTAGTTTCTTTTTGAGCTTTCATATACTTATAGCTCTAGTGCATCCGTTGCATGGCAATCCCTACTCACTCACATTGATATCTATTGATGGGCATCTCCATAGCCCGTTGATATGCCTAGTTGATGTGAGACTATCTTCCCCTCCTTTTTGTCTTCTCCATAACCACCATTCTATTCCACCTATAGTGCTATATCCATGGCTCACGCTCATGTATTGCGTGAAGATTGAACAAGTTTTGAAAAAGTTAGAGTATGAAAAATTGCTTGGCTTGTCATCGGGGTTGTGCATAATTTAAATATTTTGTGTGGTGAAGACAGAGCATAGCCAGACTATATGATTTTGTAGGGATAACTTTCTTTGGCCATGTTATTTTGAGAAGACATAATTGCTTTGTTAGTATGCTTGAAGTATTATTATTTTTATGTCAATATAAACTTTCATCTTGAATCTTTCTAATCTGAATATTCATACCACAATTAAGAAGATTTGCATTGAAATTATGCCAAGTAGCACTCCGCATCAAAAATTCTCTTTTTATCATTTACCTACTCGAGGACGAGCAGGAATTAAGCTTGGGGATGCCTGATACGTCTCCAACGTATCTATAATTTTTGATTGCTCCATGCTATATTATCTACTATTTTGGACTATATTGGGCTTTATTTTACACTTTTATATTATTTTTGGGACTAACCTATTAACCGGAGGCCCAGCCCAGAATTGTTGTTTTTTGCTTATTTCAGTGTTTCGGAGAAACAGAATATCAAACGGAGTCCAAACGGAATAAAATCATCGGGAACGTGATTTTCTCACCGAACGTGATCCAGGAGACTTGGACCCTACTCCAAGGAGTCAAAGAGGAGGTCACGAGGGTGGGGGCGGCCCCCCCCCTAGGGCGCGCCCCTGCCTCGTGGGCCCCTCGGTGCTCCACCGACGTACTCCTTCCTCCTATATATACCTACGTACCCCCAAATGATCAGAACAGGAGCCAAAAACCTAATTCCACCGCCGAACTTTCTGTATCCACGAGATCCCATCTTGGGGCCTGTTCCGGAGCTCCGCCGGAAGAGGGCCGTCATCACGGAGGGCTTCTACATCATCCTAGCCCCTCCGATGAAGTGTGAGTAGTTTACCTCAGACCTCCGGGTCCATAGTTAGTAGATAGATGGCTTCTTCTCTCTCTTTGAATCTCAATACAAAGTTCTCCCCCTCTCTTGTGGAGATCTATTCGATGTAATCTTCTTTTTGCGGTGTGTTTGTTGAGATCGATGAATTGTGGGTTTATGATCAAGTCTATCTATGAATAATATTAGAATCTTCTCTGAATTCTTTTATGTATGATTGGTTATCTTTGCAATTCTCCTCAAATTATCCGTTTGGTTTGGCCAACTAGATTGGTAGTTCTTGCCATGGGAGAAGTGCTTATCTTTGGGTTCGATCTTGCGGTGTCCTTTCCAAGTGACAGAAGGGGCAGCAAGACACGTATTGCATCGTTGCCATCGAGGATAACAAGATGGGGTTTATTTCATATTGCATGAATTTATCTCTCTACATCATGTCATCTTGCTTAAGGCGTTACTCTGTTTTTAACTTAATACTCTAGATGCATGCTGGATAGTGGTCGATGAGTGGGGTAATAGTAGTAGATGCATAATCATTTCGATCTACTTGTCACGGACGTGATGCCTATATACATGATCATGCCTAGATATTCTCATAACTATGCTCAGTTCTGTCAATTGCTCAACAGTAATTTGTTCACCCACCGTAGAATACTTATGCTCTTGAGAGAAGCCACTAGTGAAACCTATGGCCCCCGGGTCTATTCTCATCATATCAATCTCCACCACTTTAATCTTGCTTTGCTTTTTTAGTTTGCCTTTACTTTTTACTTTGCATCTTTATACCAAAAATACCAAAAATATTATATCTATCAGATCTCACTCTCGTAAGTGACCGTGAAGGGATTGACAACCCCTAATCGTGTTGGTTGCGAGTAGCTATCGTTTTGTGCAGGTATGTGGGACTTGAGCGTGGCCTCCTACTGGATTGATACCTTGGTTCTCAAAAACTGAGGGAAATACTTACGCTACTCTGCTGCATCATCCCTTCCTCTTCGGGGAAAACCAACGCAAGCTCAAGACGTAGCAGTCCTCCGGCTAGACGACTCCGCGGTGGCCGAGATCCTCAGGCTCCTCCTTGACGGTGACAAACTCGATCTCGTCCGGCTCCTCCGGCTCCTCCGACCACTCCCTCTTCACGGGGAGAAGGCCCGCGCCGGAAGAGGAGGAGCTCCCAGCGTACGAAGATCTCACCGCGGAGGACGAGCCCGCGGCAGAGGACGGGGTACGGCCGTGCCAACGGTCGTATTCGTCCGTCTCGCAGACGTGGAAGCTCGGCAGCGGCAAGAGGCCGCGGTTGGTCCACTTCCTCATGTCGCGCTTCCTCGCGCCGTCCGACCGGATGCGCCGCTCGCGCTCGGGGTCGCTATCGCCGCGGGATCTGCTCTCGGAGCCGCGTCCGGAGCTCCACATGCGTCCCCACATGGCGGCTGGAGGCGGAAGAGGCTCGCCGCCGGCAAGAAATGTGGGAGGGGAGTGGGGAATTGTGGGGCTCGGCGGCGGCGGGGGGATAGGATTTTGACCCGCAAACACGTCGTGAACCCGTAGATATAGTGGTCGGGCGGGCGGTTTGCGGGCCGCGGTAAATTTGTTTACGGGCCGAGCGAGTATGCGGGGTCTGTTTTGGCCGCAAAATTGGGCCAAGCCCGTATACTCGCCGGAATTATATGGGTTTGCGGCTTTTGCAGGGTGTGATGAGTTGCTTTGCAAAAAATACTACTCCCTTCGATTCATATTAACTCTCGCTGATTTAGAGACTAAATCAGCGACAATTAATATGGATAGGAGGAAATACAAGTACATTATCTGTTTTAAGATATATTGCATATTAGTTTTGTCTCAGTTCAAATTTTGTATAGTTTGAGCAAGTTCACCGGAGAAGAAGAAAAATCAACACCCAGAAATAGAAAATCAATATCATTACATGCATCACGGAATATGTATTTTCACGTTTTATCTATTTGGTATTGTAGATGTTGACATTCTTTCTACAAACTTAGTAAGGGTTTACATTGTTTGACTCGGGACAAAATAAATATGCAATGAATTTTGAAATGCTGAGAGTTTTTTTACGAATGGCCTATGTCATGCTCTCCTCACCATGTGGCAACGAAGGCAGGTCAAGACACGGGGTACAAATGCACCGTGACGTCATGGGACGAGCTGGGCAATGAGCACCCAGAGCCCTGGCCGGGGGCGTGGATTTAATTTCTTTTTACTTTTACCTATATAGATTTTGTATTGTTCTTAGAGAAGGAAGTAGCATACACTAGTGTTATGAGTGGTGGCTTAGGATCACAAATAGTGTCACGGAATAATAGTATCATATTGCCTGTTCATTTTCGTCCGGCACTTGTATAATCTCGAATGCAAGGAGGATCTATTTCTTATTAACTTCTCTAGCCTGACGCACTAGTCTGGGTTTGCACTTAGTATGGTTACGTCATCTTGATGCAACTATTGAATGAAACTCCTTTTATCAATAAAAAGACCAACCATTCGAATTGTGCTAAAAATGCCCCCTACCAACTGTTTTGCACCATACAACAACGGAAACTTGCAGTGCGTACAGAAGGGGGACGCACCTGCGTAGCTGTGTAGGCCGCCTAATTGCCTCGCGATCCGCAAAGTCGTTAGATTCCGTACAAGAGCACAACAAAGTAATCAAGTCACATATATACAAGAAGGACAAAAGAAAAAATTAAAAAGAAAAAAGTGTATGAATTTCTATGCAAGATCAAAAGGATAGAGCGTTGATTGAGACATAACAAAGTCTTAGTTGACTAAGACTTAGCAAAACTGAGTTCTAAAACTTGGTTGTTGAAAGTTAGGATTTTGTAGGTCGCGCATGTTCTGAAACTTACGAATTTATCGGTCGCTCATACTAAGTTTCAGAAGTTATAATTTAATGAAGTTTCAAAAAACTCATCAAAACGTGTTCAAAATGGATCTCATTTGAAAGACCTCATCACCGGAAACACGAATATGTAAATGAAATTTAATTTGGACTTTTGGTTCAAAAGATATGAAAGACTAAAAATCAAACGCCAAATGAAGAAAAAGGTTGCATGGCCCCGCACCTGCGTGCTACAAATTCTCGCCACATACAATAATATCTACTCCTAATGAACGACTTGCTAGTCTCTGCTTCATCCGGGTTTTTTTCGTCTCAACCTCCCACCTTCGTCTGGTTTTTTTCGGCCCTCCTCCCACCATCGTCTATTTTGTATGGTTTTCTTTCGCATCACCTCCCACCACCCTCTTCCGTTGTTTTTTTGTTTTTTTTGCTTTACCTCCCACACAATAAAAACAAATCTGAACGGATCAGAATTTTCCATGCGGGTGTAAGTTACTTAGTAATGTCTTTATGTGAACAAATCAATCACGGTCAAGCTTTAATGAATATTTAAAGATCAAATCTAGATTCATTATTAATCTTTCCATACGTCAGAAAAAAATAAATTAATTAAACTTACCATACGTCGCTCAATTTAAAGACCAATTTCCTAGATCATGGATCTAGTTTTCTTAACAGTTTTGTTAAAGCACATCTAGATGTGCCATAAGTATTGCACATCTAAGTCATATGTCATTGATCTTACATTGAGATTCGTGTGAATATTTTCTTTCTCTTTTTTCTTTTTTTCTTTATACTTGATTCACTCACTTAGATGTGCAATAACTAGAGCACATCTAGATGTGCCCTAGACACATCCTTTTCTTAATTCATCCAAATCAGTTGATCCTCCCATCAGTGCAACTTTAGGAAACAAATAATGGTTTCTAGAAAATTGCGTGTGCGTGGAGTCCGTTATTTTTTCCTTCTAAAAAGGAGTAGTCTCCCCGTTTCCACCTTTCCATCGATTTTTCTTCTTCCTCTGGTTCCGTCCTCTGATCCTCTCCCTCAATTTTCTCCCGCTCAATCCAGACACACAAACGTATGAAGAAAAATAGCAGGAACAAATCGGGCGATTGAAACCAACACATGCATGCGCACTTTCTCCTCGACCGGCCCCAGTCCCTCTCTATCTAGGGTTACGAGATGCCAGCCGCTGCCGTCGAGCCGGCCGCCATGATCGCTGTCCCCTGTCGAGACACTGACAGGAGCCTTCCCTCCTGTGCTTCTTCGGCCAGCCGGCCGCCGCCATGTTATGTGCTTCTTTGGTCCTTCGTTCTCTCAAAATAGGCTTTCGCCCCACTTTATAGATAAAGCATACGTCCATACAACCAAATCTCAACCATAGTCATAAAAGGAAACTGATGGGGCCACAACACAAGCATGCCCAAACGAAAGAAGAAGAAACATAAAAAGGCCGCCAGGGCAAGCTACGAAGCAGACGAACGATCGGAGAGCCGACGCGCGGAAGACAGCAGACCGGCCAGTGCTGCAAGAAGGCAAGAAATTTGAAGAACGAGTCAGAAGCATGCTGCGGGAACACCCGCTCAATCACCATGTTATTGCGGGTAGTCCAAAGAGTCCACATCATAGCCGCGAAGATAAGCCAGAACAGTCGGCGCTTACAGCCAACCTGAGTGGCCCTTACCTACAGAAACTCTGCAAGGTCATGGGCCTCCCACTCCGGTCCCAGAGCCTCACGAACAAAGCACCAAAGTTCTTGTGCTGCTACACACGAGAACAAAATGTGCGTTCCCGTTTTCGAGACGAGGCAAAGGGGGCAAAGGCCATTGCCCGTACCATGGCATTTCAGCACATCGGTCCCCGAAGGTAAACGGCGCCTTCCACAATGTGGATAACCACTGGCAGCCGGCATAGTGCCTGATAAGCAGAACTTACAGAGAATTCTCCCAAGGAGAAAGACTCCAAGAAACAGTGTGAGGATCCTGGGACAGAGGAAGAGGGACTGCTTCCCTCAAGTCTGCCCATTCCTGCACCTCAGCTGGTCCGAATGAGCGGCGGAACGCAATGTTCCTTCCCTCATCCAAAGCAGAGACACCGCGCCACACTCACATGTGTGACACCTCCAGCCAAGATTCGAAGCCTGCTAGAGCTCAGTAATTGCTTAATGTCATTCACCATAGCAGCAGCCGGGGATCTATCAGGAGCTTGGGAAGTAATCATGCGTTCTGCCGCCATGCAGTCGGTCTCGATCAACAGCCGGTCTGTGCTCCTATCCAATGCGATAGACACCCCTTCCATGATAGCTGCAAGCTCAGCTTCAAGCCCACTTGCACAACGAGGGATGAAACGACATGAGGCAAAGATGATGGCCCCTATACAGTCTCGAAGAATCATGCCAGCTCCACCTGTACTCTCCTCCTCCAACCATGAGCCATCAGTGTTCAGTTTCACCGAGCCCAGTGGCGGTGGTGTCCATCGCTCAGGGGGTTTGTCTCGTAAAAGCATTTCATGTGATTTTTTCTTTCTATCCCGTCCAACATAGGAGACCACCATCTTCCCTTTCTCCGTACCAGCACTTGGGTGCTGCCGTATGTGCAATAACGTATCGATGTAGCCACAAAGGAATCGGCAGGACGCATCGACCGATGGTGCTGGTTTACCATGATACACCTCATTCCGAACATACCAGTTTCGCCATAGCATCATGATGATAGGAAGCCGAATTTCATCGTGACAGCCATCAAGCAAATGAATGATCCATTCTTTGCCTGTGTTGGCGATAGTGTCCACTAGGCATTCTCCATATGCCGGCCATAGCCTTCCATAGTCGTTGCGCCAAAGGGCATCTGCATAGGGCATGAAACGAGTCCTCACATTCCATACCGCAAAGAGCACATGTATTAGAAACCTCAAGTTTTCTTTTCTGTTTGTTTTCAAGGGTGGCCAAAGAATTCGTCGCGACTCGCCAGGAAAAAATGCATACCTTTGGGGAGCAGGGCACCCCCACACTGCCTTCCAAACGGCACGGGTGCCGTCCGGTGCCCTGCTCGTGGTGCACACGGTGGTGCGAGTACGGTCCTCCAACGCTAGCTTGTAGGCGTTGCGGACACTGAAAACACCTCTCCTATCGGGTGCCCAAGAGAGGACGTCCTCCAGTCGACGCGGGCTGGCTTTGATCGCCAAGATGCATTGGACATCCAGGGCCAAGAAGTGTTTTTGGAGAAGATTCGTGCGCCACCGGCCATTTATGTCTAGGAGTTCAGACACCCGCCTAAGCCGGCATGTGCCCCTTGGTGTGATCGGCCGGTACAATGCTGGCCGTGGTAGCCAAGGGTCCCGCCATATGTGGATGTGCTCGCCATTCCCCACTCGTCAGATGAGCCCTTTTTTAAGGAGCTCCAGGCCATGTTGTATGGCATGCCATTAGTATTTTGCTTTTAGCACTTGGGAGCATAGCAAGACTGGGTTGATAAGTAGACGCCAAGCTTGCCTCGCTAGGAGGGCTTGGTTGAATAAGCAGAAGTCACGGAAGCCCAATCCACCCTTTCCTTTTGGCTCAATAATTTTATCCCATGCCAACCAGTGAGTTTTCCTCTGTCCTTCCTTTGATCCCCACCAGAAGTTTCTCACAAGTTGCGTGAGATCATCACAAACAGAGAAAGGTAATTTAAACACCCCCATCATATAGGTAGGTATAGCTTGTAGGATAGATTTTACCAAAGTTTCCTTCCCTGCCTGGGACAAAGTGTCTCCCCAAAGCATGATCCACTTAGTCAGACTAGCCTACAACATTTGAAATTTCCCTTTGTTCATGCGACCATCTGGTGTGGGTAATCCGAGATATTTACCTTCAAAATCCGCAGTTTGAACTTGCAACACTTGTTTGACCCCGGACTGTGCCACCGTAGGACAATTATCACCAAACTAGATGGAACACTTTTGTGGGTTTATAAGTTGGCCCGTAGCCCGTGCGTATATGTGGATAACATCCTTCACATAATTGGCCTGCTCTCTGGATTTCTTGTATCATATGCAGTAAAATATCATTGCCCCTTTCCTCCATAGTTATGCAATGCAGAAAAGAAACAAAGAAAATGGCCATACACATTAATATATATCCTTCTAAATCATTGCATTTCCACCGACCACTCAACAAGCACGTAAAATATTATCACCTCAAACTCTAATAAAAATCAAATCATAAAATCAAGTCACAAATACCTTTCTAATTCTGCAAGCAATATAGCGATGAGATCTGCACATCGGGTGCTCTCGCCATCCTCTGCTAGAAGTTCAACCCAGGAAGATGCATGCAGTGGTGAGCATGGGAAATTTGGCAGGCTCGCTGGCACCACGCTGCGTCCACCATGACGTACTCGTGCTTTTTTTCTCCACCGCCGACACAAGCATCTGCCACGCACCCTATCTCACGTACCCCGACAGCAAACCCAAATTCTTACCACATGCAGGTTGGGCATGGTGATAGCCAGCAATTTTGAGATAGATCAACTCCAGGTCTGCAGCACATCCGCCAATTGGTCTGCAACGACAACTGTGTGAGTAATTAGTGCTCCTAAAATTGATTTTTTGCATTGAGCGAAGAAACTATAAAGGAAGCCTGTGATATATAAAGAGGTTTCAAATGAGCAAGATTGGCGGTGTGACAGTGTCAAAGAAAAGAAATCAATTTGTTTAAAATAGAGACATACCTTCATACTCAACATAGAGTGGACATTGGTTACCAAACGAACGATCGTGCTTTCCAAGAAGGAGATCGTTGAATGCACGGAAAAGACGGATCGAAGTTGAAAATACCATCAACTACTTACAATTGTCGCTGCTAATCCTTGGGGAAACATCAACTTTAAAAGGGTGTTATTTAACCTTGGGAAAACATCAACGACTAATCATTGGGAAATCAAATCAACAGACAAAGCACGACTGTATAGAATTACTTTAGCTGACCCTGACACTCTCAAGTATTAGCAGCTGAGTTGTCAACTCAACCACACCTGGAAACTTAATATCTACAGCAAAGTGTTTAGTAGCAAAGTAATATGATAGTAGTGGTAAAGGTAACAAAAGGTAACAGTAGTAGAAGTAATGTTTTTGGTATTTTATAGTGATGATAGCAATAGTAAGGGGAAAGTAAATAAGCGAAGAATAATATATGGAAAGCTCGTAGGCAATGGATCGGTGATGGAGAATTATGCCGGATGCGGTTCATCATGTAACAGTCATAACCTAGGGTGACACAGAACTAGCTCTAGTTCATTGCTATAATCTAGGCATGTATTCCGAATATAGTCATACGTGCTTATGGAAAAGAACTTGCATGACATCTTTTGTCCTACCCTCCCGTGGCAGCGGGGTCCTTACAGAAACTAAGGGATATTAAGGCCTCCTTTTAATAGAGAACTGGAACAAAGCATTAACACATGGTGAATACATGAACTCCTCAAACTACGGTCATCACCGGTAAGTATCCCGATTATTGTCACTTCGGGGTTAACGGATCATAACACATAATAGGTGACTATAGACTTGCAAGATAGGATCAAGAACACTCATATATTGATGAAAACATGATAGGTTCAGATCTGAAATGATGGCACTCGGGCCCTAGTGACAAGCATTAAGCATAGCAAAGTCATGGCAACATCAATCTCATAACATAGTGGACACTAGGGATCAAACCCTAACAAAACTAACTCGATTACATGATAGACCCCATCCAACCCATCACCGTCCAGCAAGTCTACTATGGAATTACTCACGCACGGCGGTCAGCATCATGAAATTGGTGATGGAGGATGGTTGATGATGACGATGGCGACGGATTCCCCTCTCCGGAGCCCCGAACGGACTCCAGATCAGCCCTCCCGAGAGGTTTTAGGGCTTGGCGGTGGCTCCGTATCGTAAAATGCGATGATTTCTTCTCTCTGATTTTTTTCTCCCCGAAACTCAATATATGGAGGTGGAGTTGGAGTCGGAGAGGCAACAGGGGGCCCACGAGGTAGGGGCGCGCCCTAGGGGGGCAGGCGCGCCCCCACCCTCGTGGAGAGATGATGGGCCCCCTGGCCTTCCTCTTTGGTAGGTATTTTTCTTATTTTCTGAAAAGTGTCTCCGTGAAGTTTCAGGTCATTCGGAGAACGTTCGCTCCTGCACATAAATAACACCATGGTACTTCTACTAAAAACAGTGTCAGTCCGGGTTAGTTTCATTCAAATCATGCAAGTTCGAGTCCAAAACAAGGGCAAAAGTGTTTGGAAAAGTAGATACGTTGGAGACGTATCAACTCCCCCAAGCTTAAACCTTTGCTTGTCCTCAAGCAATTCAGTTGACAAACTGAAAGTGATAAAGAAAAACTTTTACAAACTCTGTTTGCTCTTGTTGCTGTAAATATGTATAGCCAGCATTCAAGTTTTCAGCAAAGATTATAACTAACCACATTCGCAATAACGCATAGGTCTCAAGTTACTCATATCAATAGCATAATCAACTAGCGAGCCATAATAATAAAACTCAGATGACAACACTTTCTCAAAACAATCATAATATGATATAACAAGGTGGTATCTCGCTAGCCCTTTCTGAGGCCGCAAAACATAAATGCAGAGCACCTTTAAAGACCAAGGACTGACTAGACATTGTAATTCATGGTAAAATAGATCCAGTCAAGTCATACTCAATGTAAACTAACAATAATGAATGCAAATGACAGCAGTTCTCTCCAACTGGTGATTTTTAATAAGAGGATGATGACTCAGGATAAAAGTAAATAGATAGGCCCTTCACAGAGGGGAGCAGGAATTTGTAGAGGTGCCAGAGCTCGGTTTTGAAACAGAGGTGAATAATATTTTGAGCGGTATACTTTCATTGTCAACATAACAACCAAGAGATGGTGATATCTTCCATGCTACACACATTATAGGTGGTTCCCAAACAGAATGGTAAAGTTTATGCTCCCCCTTCCACCACAAGCATCAATCCATGGCTTGCTCGAAACAACGAGTGCCTCCAACTAACAAGAGTCCCAAGGGGAGTTTTGTTTGCAATTATTTTGATTTAGTTTGCATAAAGCATGGGACTGGGCATCCCGGTGACCAGCCATTTATCTCGTGAGTGAGGAGCGGAGTCCACTCCTCTTGAGAATAACCCGCCTAACATGGAAGATACAGACAGCCCTAGTTGATACATGAGCTATTCGAGCATACAAAACAGGATATTTATTTGAAGGTTTAGAGTTTGGCACATACAAATTTACTTGGAACGGCAGGTAGATACCGTATATAGGTAGGTATATTGGACTCATGTGGAATAACTTTGGGGTTTAAGGGATTGGATGCACAAGTAGTATTCCCGCTTAGTACAGGTGAAGGCTAGCAAAAGACTGGAAAGCGACCAGCTAGAGAGCGACAACAGTCATGAACATGCATTAAAATTAATCAACATCGAATGCAAGCATGAGTAGGATATAATCCACCATGAACATAAATATCGTGAAGGCTATGTTGATTTTGTTTCAACTACATGCGTGAACATGTGCCAAGTCAAGTCACTTAAATCATTCAGAGGAGGATACCACCCTATCATACCACATCATAACCATCTCAATAGCATGTTGGCACGCAAGGTAAACCATTATAACTCATAGCTAATCAAGCATGGCACAAGAAACTATGATCTCTAGTTGTCATTGCAAACATGTTTATTCATAATAGCCCGAATCAGGAACGATGAACTAATCATATTTACAAAAACAAAAGAGGTCGAGTTCATACCAGCTTTTCTCATCTCAGCCAGTCCATCATATATCATCATAATTTCCCTTCACTTGCACGATGGAACGATGTGAATAATAATAATAGTGCACGTGCATTGGACTAAGCTGGAATCTGCAAGCATTCAATAAATAGGAGAAGACAAGGCAATATGGGCTCTTTTGTCAGATCAACAATAATGCATATAAGAGCCTCTTCAACAATTTAATTATGGTCTTCTCCTATTGACCCCCAAAGAAAAGAAAAGAAATAAAACTATTTACACGGGAAAGCTCCCAACAAGCAAAAGAAGAACAGGAAATCTTTTTGGGTTTTCTTTTTAATTATTACTACAAGCATGGAAAGTAAACTAATTAAAAGTTACAACTAATTTTTTGGTTTTTCCTAAGGTTTATTAAACACACAAGAAGAAAGAATAAAAAGGAAATTAAACTAGCATGGATGATACAATGAAAAAGTATGAGCACCGACATTTAGCAATGAGTATAGGAACATAAATGTAATGTCGATGAGAAATACATACTCCCCCAAGCTTAGGCTTTTGGCCTAAGTTGGTCTATGGCCATGGCTGGCCTGGCTGATATCCATAATAATAGTTGTTGGGGTCGTACTGTGATTCAGCAGCTATCGCCTGCTGAGCTGCAGCGTGGCGACGAGCAGCCTCCTCTCTCCTCTCGTACTCATCTGCCTCCTCTCTGGTAATAGTATATCATCCTCTTGCCTGATAATCAAAGAAAGCAGGAGAAGGGAGAGTAATACGGACAGCACGGCGTCTGTCAAAGATTAGTCGATACTGGAGAGGTGATTCGTTCCTCTCGACAAACTGGTGGTGAACCATAGCATTAAAATCTAGATAGGCAGGAGGTAATTCAATATCATCTTCGCGCACATCTATACCAAGAAAATTAGCTACGCGGGTTGCATAAATTCCACCAAAGAAATCTCCATTAAGTCTATTCAGATGCAACCTACGTGCAACAATGGCTCCCAAATTATATGATTTGTCTCCTAACATAGCACTCCTAAGAATACTGAGGTCAGGAACACACACGTGACATGCCTCATCTTTACCATTTATGCATCTACCTATGAAGAGAGCAAAATAATGTATAGCAGGAAAGTGAATGCTCCCTATGGTAGCTTGTGTAATATCTCTAGATTCTCTCACAGTTATATTAGCAAGAAAATATCTAAATTCATATTTGCGAGGATTCTCTTATACTACTCCATTGTGGAAGTTTGCATGCAGTGATAAAATCCTCTAATTCCATGGTATAAGATTTATCATAAAGATCAAACAGGACAGTTGGAGAATTACGTGAAGTTGAAAATTCAAACCTCCTCAGAAAGGAGCTAGTGAGCTCATGATACTGACTGCACTTCTCTTCCTCGAAGCTCACGAGATCAGCGTTGCGCAAATATGCGTTGAATTCTTCTTTTATTCCCACTCGATCCATAAAATTTTCAGAAGGCCACTCACAAGGACACACTGGAGCGTCTCTTGGTGGCTCTTCGTCAGCATCATGCATTGCAAGCCTGGGTCCTTGCTTCTTGGAAGAACCACCTTGGAACATTTTCCTAAGCATTTTTCTACCTCTGAAAAATTCTGAAATTTTTTAGTAACTTCAAAATAAAAGTAAACCAAACTCAATAATATTGATAGCAACTACTCCTACAAGTGCCTAGGGCCTATATCATGCATCAAAACTACTTTTGACCATATAAATTTGACATGCAAGCTCAAGAACAGGGTCACCTAAGCAGCAAAAAATTGAAATGAATAAAGAACTAGAACAAAAACTAATTAGACCAATGGAGGAGTCACATACCAAGGAACAATCTCCCCAAGCAGTTTTGTGAGAGGTGCTTTGAGCAAGGAGATCGAAAATGGCAGCAAAACGAGCTTGGACTCGGGTTTGAGTTGGTTATTCGTGTTTGAGGGAGGAAGATGAAGTGTGTGGGTGCAGGAATAAGTGGAGGAGGGCCACCATGGGCCCACGAGGCAGGGGGCGCGCCCTCCACCCTCATGGGCAGGTGGTTGACCCCCCCTGGAGTGTTCTCAGTTCCATAAATCCTCAAATATTCTAGAAAAAATCATATTTAATTTTCAGGGCATTTGGAGAACTTTTATTTTCGAGGTATTTTTATATTGCACGGATAATCAGATAACAGACAGAAAAATATTTATTTTTATTTTATTTAATATAAATAACAGAAAGTAAAAGTGGGGTACAGAAGGTTGTGCCTTCTAGTTTCATCCATCTCATGATCATCAAAAGGAATCCACTAACAAGGTTGATCAAGTCTTGTTAACGAACTCATTCTGAATAACATGGAACCGGAGAAATTTTGAATAACACTATGTTACCTCAACGGGGATATGCACATCTCCAATAATAAGAATACCATATTTCTTCTTGACAGTAGGAAGAGGAAATTCAAAACCTCCAAATATAATCGATGGAATTTTTCCAATAGAGTTGATACTATGAACTTGAGGTTGTTCCTCGGAAAGTGTACCGTATGCTCATTACCATTAACATGAAAAGTGACATTGCCTTTAGTGCAATCAATAACAGCCCCTGCAGTATTCAAAAAGGGTCTTCCAAGAATAATAGACATACTATTGTCCTCGGGAATATCAAGAATAACAAAGTCTGTTAAAATAGTAATGTTTGCAACTACAACAGGCACATCCTCACAAATACCGACAGGTATAGCAGTTGATTTATCAGCCATTTGCAAAGATATTTCGGTAGGTGTCAACTTATTCAAATCAAGTCTACGATATAAAGAGAGAGGCATAACACTAACACTGGCTCCAAGATCACATAAAGCAGTTTTAACATAGTTCCTTTTAATGGAGCATGGTATAGTGGGTACTCCTGGATCTCGAAGTTTCTTTGGTATTCCACCCTTAAAAGTATAATTAGAAAGCATGGTGGAAATTTCAGCTTCTGGTATCTTTCTCTTATTTGTAATAATATCTTTCATATACTTAGCATAAGGATTGGTTTTGAGCATATCAGTTGATCGCATACGTAAAAAGATAGGTCTAATCATTTCAGCAAAGCGCTCAAAATCCTCGTCATCCTTTTTCTTGGATGGTTTAGGAGGAAAGGGCATGGGTTTCTGAACCCATGGCTCTCTTTCTTTACCGTGTTTCCTAGCAACAAAATCTTTCTTATCATAACGTTGATTCTTTGATTGTGGGTTATCAAGATCAATAGCAGGTTCAATTTCTATATCATTATCATTACTAGGTTGAGCATCATCATGAACATTATCATTAACATTATCACTAGTTTCAGGTTCATTACCAGATTGTGTTTCAGCGTCAGAAATAGAAATATCATTTGGATTCTCAGGTGTTTCAACAATAGGATCACTAGAAGCATGCAAAGTCCTATCATTTTTATTTTTCTTCTTTTTAGAAGAGCTAGGTGCATCTATATTATTTTTCTGAGAATCTTGCTCAATTCTTTTAGGATGGCCTTCAGGATACAAAGGTTCCTGAGTCATTCTACCACCTCTAGTCATAACTCTAACAGCATTATCATTATTCTTACTGTTCAATTCATTGAGCAAATCATTCTGAGCTTTAAGTACTTGTTCTACTTGAGTAGTAACCATAGAAGCATGTTTACTAATAAGTTTAAGTTCACCTTTAACATTAGCCATATAATCACCCAAGTGTCCAAGCATATTTGAATTGTATTTCAATTGTCTACCAAAATAAGCATTAAAATCTTCTTGCTTAGCCATAAATTTATCAAACTCATCTAAGCATGGGCTAGCAATTTTAGTAAATGGGATTACGGCTTTATCATATCTATAGAGAGAATTTACCTTTACTACCTGTGTCGGGTTATCAAGACCATGAGTTTCTTCAATAGGTAAAGGATTAAGATTATATGTTTCTTCAACAGGCGGTAAATTAAGACCATGTATTTCTTCAATAGGAGGTAAATTCTTAACATCTTCAGCTTCAATACCCTTTTCTTTCATAGATTTCTTTGCCTCTTGCATATCTTCAGGACTGAGAAATAGAATACCCCTCTTCTTTGGAGTTGGTTTAGGAATTGGCTCAGGAATTGGCTTTGGAGGTGTCCAATTATTTTCATTTGTCAACATATTATTCAATAGAATTTCAGCTTCATCCGGTGTTCTTTCCCCAAAAACAGAACCAGCACAACTATCTAGGTAATCTCTGGAGGCATCGGTTAGTGCATTATAAAAGATATCAAGTATTTCATTTTTCTTAAGAGGATGATCAGGCAAAGCATTAAGTAATTGGAGAAGCCTCCCCCAAGCTTGTTGCAGACTCTCTTCTTCAATTTGCACAAAATTATATATATCCCTTAAAGCAGCTTGTTTCTTATGAGCAGGGAAATATTTAGCAGAGAAGTAATAAATCATATTCTGGGGATTACGCACACAACCGGGATCAAGAGAATTAAACCATATCTTAGCATCACCCTTTAATGAGAATGGAAATATTTTAAGGATATAAAAGTAGCGAGGTCTCTCCTCTTTAGTGAATAGGGTGGCTATATCATTCAGTTTAGTAAGATGTGCCACAACAGTTTCAGATTCAGAACCATGAAAAGGATCAGATTCAACCAAAATAATTATATCAGGATCAACAGAGAATTCATAATCCTTATCAGTAACAAAGATTGGTGAAGTAGCAAAAGCAGGTTTAGAGATTGCTTACTCCATTTGGCTAATAATCTATTAAGTTCAGTTATATTTCTGCAAGCTAAAATGGCTAAAGAAGCATCTTGATCAAATACATAACCCTTAGGAATAGCAAGTGGTTCTTCATCATCACTTTCATCAATATCATCAGATTCAATATTTTCAATTTCTCTAGCCCTAGCAAGTTGTTCATCAAGAAAATCACTAAGTGGCATAGTAGTATCAGTCATAGAGGTAGTTTCATCATAAGTATCATGCATAGCAGAAGTGGCATCATCAATAACATGCGACATATCAGAACGAATAGCAGAAGCAGGTGTAGGTGTCACAAACTTACTCATAACAGAAGGTGAATCAAATGCAGAGCTAGATGGCAGTTCCTTACCTCCCCTCGTAGTTGAGGGGTAGATCTTGATTTTTGGATCTCTCAAGTTCTTCATAATGATAAGAAGATATATATCCTAGGTGACTCAAAGAATAGAGCTATGCCTCCCCGGCAACGGCGCCAGAAAATGGTCTTGATAACCCACAAGTATAGGGGATCGCAACAGTTTTCGAGGGTAGAGTATTTAACCCAAATTTATTGATTCGGCACAAGGGGAGCCAAAGAATACTCTCAAGTATTAGCAGCTGAGTTGTCAATTCAACCACACCTGGAAACTTAATATCGGCAGCAAAGTGTTTACTAGCAAAGTAATATGATAGTAGTGGTAACGGTAACAAAAGGTAACAGTAGTAAAAGTAATGTTTTTGGTATTTTGTAGTGATGATAGCAATAGCAACGGGAAAGTAAATAAGCGAAGAACAATATGTGGAAAGCTCATAGGCAATGGATCGGTGATGGAGAATTATGCCGGATGCGGTTCATCATGTAACAGTCATAACCTAGGGTGACACAGAACTAGCTCCAGTTCATTGATATAATGTAGGCATGTATTCCGAATATAGTCATACGTGCTTATGGAAAAGAACTTGCATGACATCTTTTGTCCTACCCTCCCGTGGCAGCGGGGTCCTTATAGAAACTAAGGGATATTAAGGCCTCCTTTTAATAGAGAACCGGAACAAAGCATTAACACATGGTGAATACATGAATTCCTAAAACTACGGTCATCACCTGTAAGTATCCCGATTATTATCACTTCGGGGTTAACGGATCATAACACATAATAGGTGACTATAGACTTGCAAGATAGGATCAAGAACACTCATATATTGATGAAAACATAATAGGTTCAGATCTGAAATCATGGCACTCGGGCCCTAGTGACAAGCATTAAGCATAGCAAAGTCATAGCAACATCAATCTCAGAACATAGTGGACACTAGGGATCAAACCCTAACAAAACTAACTCGATTACATGATAGATCCCATCCAACCCATCACCTTCCAGCAAGCCTACGATGAAATTACTCATGCACGGCGGTGAGCATCATGAAATTGATGATGGAGGATGGTTGATGATGACGATGGCGACGGATTCCCCTCTCCGGAGCCCTGAACGGACTCCAGATCAGCCCTCCCGAGAGGTTTTAGGGCTTGGCGGCGGCTCCATATCGTAAAACACGATGATTTCTTCTCTCTGATTTTTTTCTCCCTGAAACTCAATATATGGAGATGGAGTTGGAGTCGGAGAGGCAATAGGGGGCCCACGAGGTAGGGGGCGCGCCCCCCACCATCGTGGAGAGACGGTGGGCCCCCTGGCCTTCATCTTTGGCAGGTATTTTTCTTATTTTCTGAAAAGTGTATCCGTGAAGTTTCAGGTCATTCCGAGAACGTTTGCTCCTGTACATAAATAACACCATGGTAGTTCTGCTGAAAACAGCGTCAGTCCGGGTTAGTTCCATTCAAATCATGCAAGTTAGAGTCCAAAACAAGGGCAAAAGTTTTTGGAAAAGTAGATACGTTGGAGACATATCAATGGGCCGATCTCTCCCTAAAACAGCTGTCTGGTTGCATTGTGCGCCTGAGGAAGTTGAGACTCTATGTCAACTTGAGTGTAATAACTCTATTTAAATAATAATTTTGTTCCTTTCGCAAAAGAAAATCCAGAGAGCAAACTAATAAGTTGTGAACAAGACCTTCAGAGTCAACAACCAACTACAAGCATGATGTTCTCATTAGTGGAGAACGTGAAACGAAATCATGATGGAGATTGGGGCTGCATCTACGTAATTACTAATAGAACATACCAGTTGTGGATTTATGATGCACTTGTGCTGGTGATATGATGTACATTGTGAATTGTTAGACTATAATTGTTGAACTAAGTGCTTGTACGAATGACAAATGAACCTCAACGCCGAGACTTGGTGATACTATTTTACGGATTGGTTGGCCGTTTTATGTCATATATGACTCTGTATTTTTGCTTTTGTAGCAAAGGTCATGCAGAGTCTTTTGCGCACTGAGCCTCAAGATGGCTTGCGAGCTTCATCGGATCTTCTTGTCGAGCTTAACAAGCTTGGTTGGATGCTTGGGTTCGCTTGTTGAACCCGCGAGCTAAGTCCAACCCAGCTTGTTTGGTTCGAATTCTTATGCTTGCCATACAAATATTAAACTACTGAGGAAAGAAATTCTTCTTTATTGCATTTAGTGCAAAATTTGTGTAATGGTCCATGTATTATTGCATCAGTGTTTTTTTATTTATTTATCCCCATGCTCATTTATGTAAATTATTTGCGATTTAAATTATGTCTTCTAAAGGAAAGAAATTGGGCAGTATTAGGCACCGGCGTGCCGACCCAATAGTTGGGCCGGTCGCACGGTAGCCGCCCGATGCAGCGAAGCGCAGCCATCTGATCTGGCTTCCGCATCCTCTCCTTCCCCCGTCTCTCGCCTTCCACTTCTTTCCCCGTCCCGTCAGCGCCCGTAGTATCCACCCCAACGACCCCGCGCCGGCTCGCCGCCACTTGATTGCCGCCGCTTCCTTCCACTTCTTTCCCAGGCTAGCCGCTGCCATCCTCGCCAGGCAACCACGGTTCCAGCATAAAAACACCGATCCAACCTCGCAGCTTGCCGTAGGAGCAGTTCCAGAACACAGAGACACGGGTTGCAGCACCTCCTGACCAGAGTCCCAGCTCACCACCCCCATGGTTTCCCGCTCGCCGCGGTGACCGTCGTGTTTGCCATGGTCACCTCTCGCTCGCCGTGGTCACCGGTTCCAGCAAAAATAGTTCACGGTTGCAACTCCCACACACTATAGTTGTAGCTTTTTCGCAGGTTGAAGCTTTCCCCCCCCCCATGCCGCTTGAAGCTTTTTCCGCTGTCACTTGAAGCTTTTGCACCACCAAGTTGAAGCTTTTTCATGGTTGAAGTTTTCTTCCACTGTTTGAAACTTTTCCCTCATGCCCGTTGAAGCTTTTTCCAAAGCAGGATGAAGCTTTTCCTATGCTGGTTGAAGCATTTCCCACTCATCATCGACGACGACCGTCGCTGCCGATTTCCCACGGGTGAAATCATTGACGACCGTCGCCGCCGATTGCAGTGTTGGAGAACGTTGCAGAAAACAAAAAAAATTCCTACGTTTCACCAAGATCAATCTATGGAGTCAACTAGCAACGAGAGGAGAGTGCATCTACATACCCTTGTAGACCGCGAGCGGAAGCGTTCAAGAGAACGGGGATGATGGAGTCGTACTCATCGTGATCCAAATCACCGATGACCAAATGCCGAACGGACGGCACCTCCACGTTCAACACACGTACGGCGCGGATGACGTCTCCTCCTTGTTGATCCAGCAAGGGGGAAGGAGAGGTTGATGAAGATCCAGCAGCACGACGGCGTGGTGGTGGATGCAGCAATGATCGCAGCAGGGCTTCGCCGAGCTTCTGCGAGAGGGAGAGGTGTAGCAGGGGAGAGGGAGGCGCCAAGACTTGAGGTGCGGCTGCCCTCCCTCCCCCTTCCTTTATATAGGCCCCTTGGGGGGCGCCGGCCCTATGAGATGGGATCTCCTTGGGGGGCGGCGGCCAAGGGGGAGGCTTGCCCCCCAAGGCAAGTGGAGGCGCCCCCCACCCTAGGGTTTCCAACCCTAGGTGCAGGGGGGCCCAAAGGGGGGCGCACCATCCCACTAGGGGCTGGTTCCCTCCCCACTTCAGCCCACGGGGCCCTCCGGGATGGGTGGCCCCACCCGGTGGACCCCCGGGACCCATTCGGTGGTCCCGGTACAATACCGGTGACTCCGAATCCTTCCCGATGGCCGAAACTGCACTTCCTATATATAATTCTTCACCTCCGGACCATTCCGGAACTCCTCGTGATGTCCAGGATCTCATCCAGGACTCCGAACAACTTTCGGATTACTGCATACTCATATCTATACAACCCTAGCGTCACCGAACCTTAAGTGTGTAGACCCTACGGGTTCGGGAGACAAGCAGACATGACCGAGACGGCTCTCCGGTCAATAACCAACAGCGGGATCTAGATACCCATGTTGGCTCCCACATGCTCCTCGATGATCTCATCGGATGAACCACGATGTTGAGGACTTAATCAATCTCGTATTCAATTCCCTTTGTCAATCGGTACGTTACTTGCCCGAGACTCGATCGTCGGTATCCCCATACCTTGTTCAGTCTCGTTACCGGCAAGTCACTTTACTCGTACTGTAATGCATGATCCCGTGATCAACCACTTGATCACATTGAGCTCATTATGATGATGCATTACCGAGTGGGCCCAGAGATACCTCTCCGTCATACGGAGTGACAAATCCCAGTCTCGATTCGTGCCAACCCAACAGACACTTTCGGAGATACCTGTAATGTACCTTTATAGTCACCCAGTTACGTTGTGACATTTGGCACACCCAAGGCACTCCTACGGTATCCGGGAGTTGTACAATCTCATGGTCTAAGGAAATGATACTTGACATTCAGAAAAGCTACAGCAAACGAACTACACGATCTTTGAGCTAAGCTTAGGATTGGGTCTTGTCCATCACATCATTCTCCTAATGATGTGATCCCGTTATCAATGACATCTAATGTCCATAGTCAGGAAACCATGACTATCCTTTGATCAACGAGCTAGTCAACTAGAGGCTCACTAGGGACGTGTTGTGGTCTATGTATTCACACATGTATTACGATTTCCGGATAATAAAATTATAGCATGAATAATAGACAATTATCATGAACAAGGAAATATAATAATCATTTTATTATTGCCTCTAGGGCATATTTCCAACAGTCTCCCACTTGCACTAGAGTCAATCATCTAGTTACATTGTGATGAATCGAACACCCATGGAATTCTGGTGTTGATCATGTTTTGCTCTAGGGAGAGGTTTAGTCAACGGATCTGCTACATTCAGGTCCGTATGTACTTTACAAATTTGTATGTCTCCATTTTGAACACTTTCACGAATGGAGTTGAAGCGACGCTTGATATGCCTGGTCTTCCTGTGAAACCTGGGCTCCTTGGCAAGGGCAATAGCTCCAGTGTTGTCACAGAAGAGAGTCATCGGGCCCAACGCATTGGGTATGACTCCTAGGTTGGTAATGAACTCCTTCACCCAGACTGCTTCTTGTGCTGCCTCCGAGGCTGCCATGTACTCCGCTTCACATGTAGATCCCGCGACAACGCTTTGCTTGCAACTGCACCAGCTTACTGCCCCATCACTCAAAATATACACGTATCCGGTTTGTGACTTGGAGTCATCCAGATCTGTGTCGAAGCTAGCATCGACGTAACCCTTTACGACGAGCTCTTCGCCACCTCCATAAACGAGAAACATATCCTTGGTCCTTTTCAGGTACTTCAGGATGTTTTTGACCGCTGTCCAGTGTTCCTTGCCGGGATTACTTTGGTACCTACCTACCAAACTTACGTCAAGGTTTACATCAGGTCTGGTACACAGCATGGCATACATAATAGACCCTATGGCTGAGGCATAGGGGATGACACTCATCTCTTCTATATCTTCTGCCGTGGTCGGGCATTGAGCCGTGCTCAATCGCACACCTTGCAATACAGGCAAGAACCCCTTCTTGGACTGATCCATATTGAACTTCTTCAATATCTTGTCAAGGTACGTACTTTGTGAAAGACCGATGAGGCGTCTCGATCTATCTCTATAGATCTTGATGCCTAATATATAAGCAGCTTCTCCAAGGTCCTTCATTGAAAAACACTTGTTCAAATAGGCCTTTATGCTTTCCAAGAATTCTATATCATTTCCCATCAACAGTATGTCATCCACATACAATATGAGAAATGCTACAGAGCTCCCACTCACTTTCTTGTAAATGCAGGCTTCTCCATAAGTCTGCATAAACCCAAACGCTTTGATCATCTCATCAAAGCGAATGTTCCAACTCCGAGATGCTTGCACCAGCCCATAGATTGAGCGTTGGAGCTTGCACACCTTGTTAGCATTCTTAGGATCGACAAAACCTTCCGGTTGCATCATATACAATTCTTCTTTAAGAAAGCCGTTAAGGAATGCCGTTTTGACGTCCATTTTCCATATCTCATAATCATAGAATGCGACAATTGCTAACATGATTCGGACGGACTTCAGCTTCGCTACGGGTGAGAAAGTCTCATCGTAGTCAACCCCTTGAACTTGTCGATAACCCTTAGCGACAAGCCGAGCTTTATAGATGGTCACATTACCATCCGCGTCTGTCTTCTTCTTAAAGATCCATTTATTTTCTATGGCTCGCCGATCAACGGGCAAGTCAGTCAAAGTCCATACTTCGTTTTCATACATGGATCCTATCTCGGATTTCATGGCTTCCAGCCATTTGTCGGAATCCGGGCCCGCCATCGCTTCTTCATAGTTCGAAGGTTCACCGTTGTCTAACAACATGATTTCCAAGACAGGGTTGCCGTACCATTCTGGTGCGGAACGTGTCCTTGTGGACCTACGAAGTTCAGTAGCAACTTGATCTGAAGTTTCATGATCATCATCAACAACTTCCTCTCTAGTCGGTGCAGGCACCTCAGGAACATTTTCTTGAGTTGTGCCACTTACCAGTTCAAGAGGTAATACTACATCAAGTTCTACCTTCCTCCCACTTATTTCTTTTGAGAGAAACTCTTTCTCTAGAAAGGACCCATTCTTGGCAAGAAAGATCTTGCCTTCGGATCTGAGGTAGAAGGTATACCCAACAGTTTCTTTAGGGTATCCTATGAAGACGCATTTTTTCGACTTGGATTCGAGCTTTTCAGGTTGAAGTTTCTTGACATAAGCATTGCATCCCCAAACTTTTAGAAACAACAGCTTAGGTTTCTTCCCAAATCATAATTCATACGGTGTCGTCTCAACGGATTTCGACGAAGCCCTATTTAAAGTGAATGCGGCAGTCTCTAAAGCATAGCCCCAAAATGATAGCGGTAAATTGGTAAGAGACATCATAGATCGCACCATATCTAATAGAGTGCGATTACGACGTTCGGACACACCATTACGCTGAGGTGTTCCAGGCGGCGTTAGTTGTGAAACTATTCCATATTTTCTTAAGTGTGTGCCAAATTCGTGACTCAAGTATTCTCCCCCACGATCTGATCGCAAGAACTTGATTTTCCTGTCACGTTGATTCTCAACCTCACTATGAGATTCCTTGAACTTTTCAAAGGTCTCGGGCTTGTGTTTCATTAAGTATACATACCCATATCTACTCAAGTCATCAGTGAGGGTGAGAACATAACGATAGCCCCCGCGAGCCTCAACACTCATTGGACCGCACACATCAGTATGTATGATTTCCAATAAGTTGGTTGCTCGCTCCATTGTTCCTGAGAACGGAGTCTTGGTCATTTTACCCATGAGGCATGGTTCGCACGTGTCAAATGATTCGTAATCAAGAGACTGTAAAAGTCCATCTGCATGGAGCTTCTTCATGTGTTTGACACCTATGTGACCAAGGCGGCAGTGCCACAAGTATGTGGGACTATCATTATCAACCTTACATCTTTTGGTATTCACACTATGAATATGTGTAGCATTACGCTCGAGATTCATTAAGAATAAACCATTCACCATCAGAGCATGACCATAAAACATATCTCTCATATAAATAGAACAACCATTATTCTCGGATTTAAATGAGTAGCCATCTCAAATTAAACGAGATCCTGATACAATGTTCATGCTCAAAGCTGGCACTAAATAACAATTATTGAGGTTTAAAACTAATCCCGTAGGTAAATGTAGAGGTAGCGTGCCGACGGCGATCACATCGACCTTGGAACCATTCCCGACGCGCATCGTCACCTCGTCCTTCGCCAGTCTCCGCTTATTCTGCAGCTCCTGCTTTGAGTTACAAATGTGAGCAACCGCACCGGTATCAAATACCCAGGAGCTACTACGAGTACTGGTAAGGTACACATCAATTACATGTATATCACATATACCTTTAGTGTTGCCGGCCTTCTTATCCGCTAAGTATTTGGGGCAGTTCCGCTTCCAGTGACCACTTCCCATGCAATAAAAACACTCAGTCTCGGGCTTGGGTCCATTCTTTGGCTTCTTCCCGGCAGCTTGCTTACCGGGCACAGCAACTCCCTTGCCGTCCTTCTTGAAGTTCTTCTTACCCTTGCCTTTCTTGAACTTAGTGGTTTTATTCACCATCAACACTTGATGTTCCTTTTTGACTTCTACCTCTGCTGATTTCAGCATTGCAAATACTTCAGGAATGGTCTTTTCCATCCCCTGCATATTGAAGTTCATCACAAAGCTCTTGTAGCTCGATGGAAGCGACTGAAGGATTCTGTCAATGACCGCGTCATCCGGGAGATTAACTCCCAGCTGAGTCAAGCGGTTATGTAACCCAGACATTTTGAGTATGTGCTCACGGACAGAACTATTTTCCTCCATATTACAGCTGAAGAACTTGTCGGAGACTTCATATCTCTCGACCCGGGCATGAGCTTGGAAAACCATTTTCAGCTCTTCGAACATCTCATATGCTCCGTGTCGCTCAAAACGCTTTTGGAGCCCCAGTTCTAACCTGTAAAGCATGCCGCACTGAACGAGGGAGTAATCATCAGCATGTGTCCGCCAAGCGTTCATAACGTCTTGGTTCTGTGGGACGGGTGCGTCACCTAGCGGTGCTTCTAGGACATAATCTTTCTTGGCAGCTATGAGGATGATCCTCAGGTTCCGGACCCAGTCCGTATAGTTGCTGCCATCGTCTTTCAGCTTGGTTTTCTCTAGGAACGCGTTGAAGTTGAGGACAACGTTGGCCATTTGATCTACAAGACATATTGTAAAGATTTTAGACTAAGTTCATGATAATTAAGTTCATCTAATCAAATTATTCAATGAACTCCCACTCAGATAGACATCCCTCCAGTCATCTAAGTATAACATGATCCGAGTTAACTAGGCCGTGTCTGATCATCACGTGAGACGGACTAGTCAACATCGGTGAACATCTTCATGTTGATCGTATCTTCTATACGACTCATGCTCGACCTTTCGGTCTTCTGTGTTCCGAGGCCATGTCTGTACATGCTAGGCTCGTCAAGTCAACCTAAGTGTATTGCATGTGTAAATCTGTCTTACACCCGTTGTATTCGAACGTTAGAATCTATCACACCCGATCATCACGTGGTGCTTCGAAACAACGAACCTTCACAACGGTGCACAGTTAGGGGGAACACTTTCTTGAAATTTTACGAGGGATCATCTTATTTAAGCTACCGTCGTTCTAAGCAAATAAGATGTAAAACATGATAAACATCACATGCAATCAAATAGTGACATGATATGGCCAATATCATTTGCTCCTTTGATCTCCATCTTCGGGGCTCCATGATCATCATTGTCACCGGCATGACACCATGATCTCCATCATCGTGTCTTCTTGAAGTTTTCTCATCATCTATTACTTCTACTACTATGGCTAACGCTTTAGCAATAAAGTAAAGTAATTACATGACGTTTATGTTGACACGCAGGTCATAAATAAATAAAGACAACTCCTATGGCTCCTGCCGGTTGTCATACTCATCGACATGCAAATCGTGATTCCTATTACAAGAACATGATCAATCTCATACATCACATATATCATTCATCATTCATCACAACCTTTGGCCATATGGCATCACAAAACACTTGCTGCAAAAACAAGTTAGACGTCCTCTAATTTTTGTTGCAAGTTTTTACGTGGCTGCTATAGGTTTCTAGCAAGAACGTTTCTTACCTACGCCAAAACCACAACGTGAATTGCCAATTTCTATTTACCCTTCATAAGGACCCTGTTCATCGAATCTGATCCGACTAAAGTGGGAGAGACAGACACCCGCCAGCCACCTTATGCAACTAGTGCATGTCAGTCGGTGGAACCGGTCTCACGTAAGCGTACGTGTAAGGTTGGTCCGGGCCGCTTCATCCCACGATGCCGCCGAATCAAAATAAGACTAGTAACGGCAAGCAAATTGACAATATCGACGCCCACAACTACTTTGTGTTCTACTCGTGCATAGTAACTACGCATAGACCTAGCTCATGATGCCACTGTTGGAGAACGTTGCAGAAAACAAAAAAAATTCCTACGTTTCACCAAGATCAATCTATGGAGTCAACTAGCAACGAGAGGAGAGTGCATCTACATACCCTTGTAGATCGCGAGCGGAAGCGTTCAAGAGAACGGGGATGATGGAGTCGTACTCGCCGTGATCCAGATCACCAATGACCAAGTGCCGAACGGACGGCACCTCCACGTTCAACACACGTACGGAGCGGATGACATCTCCTCCTTCTTGATCCAGCAAGGGGGAAGGAGAGGTTGATGAAGATCCAGCAGCACGACGACGTGGTGGTGGATGCAGCAATGATCGCAGCAGGGCTTCTCCGAGCTTCTGCGAGAGGGAGAGGTGTAGCAGGGGAGAGGGAGGCGCCAAGACTTGAGGTGCGGCTGCCCTCCCTCCCCCTTCCTTTATATAGGCCCCTTGGGGGCGCCGGCCCTAGGAGATGGGATCTCCTTGGGGCGGCGGCCAAGGGGGAGGCTTGCCCCCCAAGGCAAGTGGAGGCGCCCCCCACCCTAGGGTTTCCAACCCTAGGCGCAGTGGGGGCCCAAAGGGGGGTGCACCAGCCCACTAGGGGCTGGTTCCCTCCCCACTTCAGCCCACGGGGCCCTCCGGGATGGGTGGCCCCACCCGGTGGACCCCCGGGACCCATCCGGTGGTCCCGGTACAATATCGGTGACTCCGAATCCTTCCTGATGGCCGAAACTGCACTTCCTATATATAACTCTTCACCTCCGGACCATTCCGGAACTCCTCGTGATGTCCAGGATCTCATCCGGGACTCCGAACAACTTTTGGATTACTGCATACTCATATCTATACAACCCTAGCGTCACCGAACCTTAAGTGTGTAGACCCTACGGGTTCGGGAGACAAGCAGACATGACCGAGACGACTCTCCGGTCAATAACCAACAGCGGGATCTGGATACCCATGTTGGCTCCCACGTGCTCCTCGATGATCTCATCGGATGAACCACGATGTCGAGGACTTAATCAATCCTGTATTCAATTCCCTTTGTCAATCGGTACGTTACTTGCCCGAGACTCGATCGTCGGTATCCCAATACCTTGTTCAGTCTCGTTACCGGCAAGTCACTTTACTCGTACCATAATGCATGATCCCATGATCAACCACTTGATCACATTGAGCTCATTATGATGATGCTTTACCGAGTGGGCCCAGCGATACCTCTCCGTCATACGGAGTGACAAATCCCAGTCTCAATTCGTGCCAACCCAACAGACACTTTCAGAGATACCTGTAATGTACCTTTATAGTCACCCAGTTACGTTGTGACGTTTGGCACACCCAAGGCACTCCTACGGTATCCGGGAGTTGCACAATCTCATGGTCTAAGGAAATGATACTTGACATTCAGAAAAGCTACAGCAAACGAACTACACGATCTTTGAGCTAAGCTTAGGATTGGGTCTTGTCCATCACATCATTCTCCTAATGATGTGATCCCGTTATCAATGACATCTAATGTCCATAGTCAGGAAACCATGACTATCCTTTGATCAACGAGCTAGTCAACTAGAGGCTCACTAGGGACGTGTTGTGGTCTATGTATTCACACATGTATTACGATTTCCGGATAATACAATTATAGCATGAATAATAGACAATTATCATGAACAAGGAAATATAATAATCATTTTATTATTGCCTCTAGGGCATATTTCCAACATGCAGCACCAGTTCTCTTGTTTAGCTGCAACCGGCAAATAAAAAGCTGGAACAAGCATGTAGTTTTGGTGCATCGGCTGGAGTGTTTTCTGCGGCGACGCTGGCGGCCGCCTCATTTGTTGCATCCGACAAGACAAAAAGCTTCTACCGGCGAGCTTTTTTGCTACCACAACGACTGACGGAAGTAGTGACCAGGAGATGGATTTTGCAGCAAACGATCTGTTTTTCAGCACAAAACCCAAAAGCCGATGGTAGCAAATGTGGGTGTCGGTTCCAGCAAAAACCAAAAGCGATGGTAGCATTTCGGTTGCAGCAAAAAAATGCATCGCCGCCGTCGGCCAATACCGCAGTGCATGCATGTAGCAAAAAAAGTCACTGGTGGTAGCAAAAACAGGCTATGGTTGTAGCAAAAATGTCGATGTTCCAGCAAGACAAACTGTGGTGGTAGCATTTTTGGGGGTGGTTCCAGCAAAACTCCCCGCCGGTTCCAGCAAACTTGGTCGCCGGTTGCAACTTCCTGTGAGCCCCTGTCGCAGCTCCAGGTTGTGGCTTGCTCCATCGCAGGACGCGGCTGCTGCTCTCCGGTGGCGCGCCGGCGTCTTCTGGTTGAAGCTTTTGTCGTCGTTGGTTGTAGCTTTTGGGTCGCCAATTGCAGCATCGATGGAGGAGCAAAAACTTTTGGGTTTTGTTTGGGATAGGAGATGCTTGCAACGGCAGATAGGTGGCGCTCGTGAAAGCAGCAGGGGGTCGCGCCGCTGACGCCGGTGAGCTCGTACTGCGGGAGATGGGATGAGATCAGACAGAAGCGGAAGGAAGAAGAAGGAGAGAAAAAGAAAAAAAAATAGAGAAAGAAAACATTTGGATCCACCAAGTGTGCGTTGCCAGCCTGTCTCGCGCGTGAAAAAAGGAAGCCAGCGGGAGCGAACCGGCGGAGCGCTTCGGCCGGCGCTCCGGCCTGATACGTTTACCAAAACAATTATGGCAATGTGGTAATATTAATTACAGACCATAGTTACCAAGAAAGTGTACTATGTGGCAATCTTATCGGTTCCTCAACTCAGAACACTCTGTCAATGTGGTAGGATTAATGATATTCTAAAAATAAGGATGACCTTTTTGAGAATGGAGCATTTAGACATGAGAGAGTTTGTGTTGAGTGTTTCTCCTTGCTGTGTCCATGTGCCCTGAAAGCGCCTCGTGCCATGTAAAGTGTGTCGCCACTCTCATAGGTATTGGACATGCACTCCACGGATCTAAGGAGGCCATCTAGCTTGACCTAGGGAAAGGTGGCATCCGAAAATTTTAAAAATTCATCTTAACTATTAGAATATGTAACGAATTGATCACAAATATATTTCTTCTATATTTGAGTAGTATCTTTGGCAATCAAAACGACATGCATGCTTTTGACCACTGTAACAGAGGTCTTCATGGACATGTCACCTTTAATCCATTTTGTTGTTGATGGTTATAACATATGTATATTTGTGTATGGCCAAAATGGGTCAGGGAAACCCTTCACAATGGTTCATAATTTTCCCGTCTTTGTGGTAATTTTATTCTGATTGCAAAATCAAAACATTATTTTGTGATGTTGCAGAGTTGTCCTGAAATACTAAAGAAGAGCTTGGCGTCAGTTATAGGACTTTAAATTTAAATGTTCGATATTCAAGCACAGAGGATGGACACATTTCGTTATGAAATTTCAGATCTTCTTCATAGTGGTCCAAACAAGAAATATCCTTCATTGTTGAATTAGGTACTGATGAATCAAACTTGCAATAGTCATCATTATCCTATTACACAAATGAATCTCCTTTTTTGTGATATACATAACAGCAATCAACATTAGGAACTCGAAATAGCTCTCAAAAAGGCATTGCAGTTCCAGATGCAAACATAGTTTTGGTCGCATCGACCTTCGGTATGGTTGATTTGATGGACCTTGGTCAAAATAACTGTGCAGTTTGCTCAATGGCTATAAATTACAGTAGTCGCTCCTATAGGTAATGCTTGATTTTTCCAATGCCGACTTTCACTGCTTGATTTTTCCAATGCCGACTTTCACGCCAAAAAAGAAATAAATCTGAATCTGGTGTTTTTAGGGGATGGTTGAGGAATGCACTTTTCCATGTTCAAGGGTGAAAATTAACATAGGGCACAGTCCTAAGGGGTTGCATGCATCTTGTGGATTGACAGACTGAAGGAGGCACAACACATAAACAAGTGATTTGTTGAAACTAGCGGATGCCATCGTGTCCCTCGCTTGGAAAAATGTACATGTTCCTTACCGGAATTTAAAGCTTACTCGGTTACTCCAGGACTCTCTTGGTATCTCTAAAACTCAACATCCTAATTAATTTGCACCTTCTTGGAGCCGAGTCTATCACTGATTTGGGATGTCCACTTGTTTTGTAAAAAAATATATGAACACATGTGGGCCTCCCAGTTATATTATGCGAGTTATGTGGATGTGGATGGGGGTTGGGTTTGCTCTCTTCTGAGTAGAATAATATTCCTACTTTAAAAAATACGGCAATTCACTTATGATTGTCTGAGCAGAATAATTTTTCTACTTTAGAAAATATGGCAATTACTCTTCATTAGAGATGGTTTTGCAACAAATTATATGTGCGAGCGGTTCATATATTTTTAAAATCAACACATACAATTTTTTGGTTAGTATAGAAGGGTAAATGCATTGCTTGGTTGCTTCAAGAGTTAATAACTAACACGGCGCCTACCAGTTGCATGCCCAACAAGGGACATCATATTTTTATTCCATGGTAATATAATGCACCACATTCAACTGTATGTTACAACAAGGCAATGATTTAGGAGATATGCCTCCTCCCCCTTGATGGAGGTGGCGGATCGGCACAAACACGTGGGGAGGGGGTCATGCTGGAGAGCAGGACGGTTGACGGGGGTGTCCTCCTTGACGTTTTGTGCAGAAGAATGGTGTGAAGGAGAGAGGATGCCATGGCAAAGGTGAGGTGGGCGTCATCCGGTTTTGAAGCAATAAATGTCCTGCTACGGCGGGAAAGCATGTGAATACAGGAGGATCCCGCAGTAGAAGGGAAGGTTCTTTTTGCATTGGGCCCGCGCGTTGGAGATAACTTGATGGGTAGTTTGGACAACCACAATCCCATCCCCGAATTGGTCTAAATTTGGTGGTGCCCGGACTGTCCAGACGGTTAAGTTTTGAGGAGCCCGGACAGGATGGCAATTTTACCCATGGATACGGGTACCCGCGGGTACCGTACCCGCATGGGCCGAGTATGGGCACAAGTTTATACCCATGGGTAGTACCCATACCCTGCCCGTTAAGTTATGGGTAGGGCACGGGTATAGCCTCATACCCATGGATATACCCATACCCTATCCATTTATACTGACATGTGAACTTTATCCATGGAGCTCCAACATATGCGCAAGGGTTAGTAGTGTCAAAGGAGGTGGGCGACCCAACTACTCCCGTAATTAAGCCTCACACCATCACACGAAATACCTTCACCTTCATTAAATGTTTTTTATTGTAAAATATGCTATCAACGAATATAAAATTATGAATAACTTGTGCACTCCTTGATTTACCCGTTGGGTACCCAATGGGTATGTGTACCCAACGGGTATGGGTACGGGTAAAGTCTCATACCCGTGGGTACGGGTATGAGTAAAAATTTATACCCATTAACTACATGGTTATGGGTATGATATTGCTCTACCCGCCCTATACCCTGCCCATTGCCATCCTTAAGCCTGGTGGGCGCCCGTCAAAACATGCTTGGATGTGTGAGGGAGAAGTGAGCTTCTGCATTGCAAACGACCTTAATTATTTGTTTGATCTTGTTTGATGTTCAACACAGGATTGGACGTATGAGGAAGAAACGAGCTTCTATCTTGAAGACGACCTTAATTATTTATTTGATTAATTTATATGTATTATAGCCCATGACAACGCACGGGCGCATTCTACTATTTTTGCAAATAGTTCTCTCTTTCTCTCGAGCATGGTCGCTAAACCTGGCTCTTGAGCCCAACGATACTTCTATTGTACCTTATACTCTTATTATGCAATAAAGTGATCATGTTTATCCCTAAAAAAAGTCGTACGTAAGATCACGCTCCTTGCGATCAGACGGCTATGCACATCGCGAACAGACGGCCACGCACGCGGTTTATGCAATCTTTGGATCAGTCGGCTTAATTTGATCCATTTCCAACTAGTAACAAATAAGAAATATCAAATCAGTTCAATCGTTGCCGTTCCTGAAAGGTCTAGTGTTGATGCCATTTTTTTTGGCCCGCGGAGAAAAGGAATCAATTGATCACCTGCCTGTCTTGCCACTCGAATGCTTCATCCTAAATTCCTAATTAACATGCAATCACTAATCATCTTGTAGCATCAACTTAATTACCGGCTTCCAAGTATGCTACTCGTAATCAAAAAGAAAAGGTATACCACTGATCTCTGGCCAATCAAATCTGCAATTCCTGTAAAAAAAATCCTTACTTACCACTTTTGAAACACACTGCCCGCTATTAATACTGCCCTTAGAAGAAGATCGAGTTAGGAATTAGGAACTTAGAAACAAACAATCAATCAAATTCAATGGTGTGCACCATGTGTCGCGCCCTTTTGCTCCTTGGCCTCTTCCTGATCCTGACGCCGCTGGTGTGTGGGTACACCGACGGCGGGTTCAGCGTGGAGCTCATCCACCGGGACTCCCCCAGGTCGCCGTTCCACGACCCGTCGCTCACCCCGCACGGCCGCGTGCTTGCCGCCGTGCAGCGCTCGTACGCCGGCTCAGGCTCTCCCGACCCTGACGGCGCGGTGTCGGAGGTGATCTCAGGCACGTTCCAGTTCTTCATGTACGTCAACGTCGGCACGCCACGCACCCGGATGCTGGCCCTCGTCGACACCGGCAGCGACCTCGTGTAGCTCAGATGCACCAACGGTTCTGCTTCTCCGGCACCGCCGCCGCCAGCAGCGGCAGCAGCAGCCGGCGGGACGAGCAGCGTGTTCGACCTGTCCTCCTCGTCGACCTACGGCCTCGTGGGCTGCCAGTCCGACTCGTGCCACTCGGTCCACGGCACCTCCTGCGACGCCACCTCCTTGTGTCAGTACAGCTACTCGTACGTGGGCGGCTCAAGCAGTAGCGGCCTCGTCTCCACCGAGACCTTCACCTTCGACGACGCTCCCGGTGGCCCGCAGCTGCAAGTGCCCAGAGTCAACTTCGGCTGCGCCACCACCGCCAACTTCCCCGGTTACGGCATCGTAGGCCTCTCGGACGGGAAATCTTCCCTGATCAACCAGATGAGCGCGGCCACGTCGCTCGGCCGGAGGTTCTCCTACTGCCTCGCGCCCTACTTAAGCGACGCGTCCTCGGCGCTCAACTTCGGGTCCCGCGCCACCGTGACGGAGCCGGGCGCGGTGACCACGCCGATGGAGGCTTCCTACACCGTCGAAATCGTGGCCGTCAGGGTTGGGAACTCGATCATCAAGCTGCCGAATTCGAAGCGGTCCCCCGTCATCGTCGACTCCGGGTCGATGCTGACGTCCCTCGACGGGGAGCTGCTGGACCCCATCGTGGAGGCGCTCGCCCGGAGCATCAAACTCCCGCGCAAGCAGTCGCCCAACCCGGAGCTGTTTTCGGTGTGCTACCAGGCGGACGGCATGAAGGCGCTGGAGAAGGTTTTCCCGGACGTCACCTTGGAGCTGGGCGGGGGCGCCTTGGTCAAGCTCAAGGCGGAGAACGTGTTCATGGACCTTCTGCTACGGACCGTGTGCTTGGCCATCGTGCCGGTGAAGTATGAGGGTTCGGTTCCGACGATCGGCAGCGTCATGCAGCACAACATGCATGTCGGCTACGACCTCGACAAGCGCACCATCACCTTCGCCCCTGCCGACTGCGCCACCTCTTTCCCCTCTCCTCCCGCCTCTGTTGTCTAGCTGGTTAGCTAAAGCTAATTGCCAGGTAGTAATAATCACTAGGTTTAGGTTTTTTTAAGAGTGAAAAAAGAAACAAACTCTTCAATGAAGGAACTTTTTTTTGGGTGGAAACAATGAAGTAGCTTGTGAACGCTCCAAACCGAATCAGGATAAGAAGGTGAATGATAGATCAAGAAATCAAATCCAAAAAAAAAGGTAGAAGAACAAGGACAAGAAGCAAACGAACTAACATTTCCATTATTCCAAATTCTGAAAGAAAACTCCATATGTCGAAAAGCGGGTGTACATAGAAACAACGGATTTGCTATTTCACATACTTTCTAACCATATGATTTAGACACCATAGATTCGTGTTCTTTTGTCTTTTTTTTTGTCTTTTGGCGTTGCCTCTGTACGCGTCGTTCGCGCATGGTTTCCCCTAGCGTTTAGGCCATTGTTTTATTTTCTTAGAGCCCTCCTGTCTCGGCTCAGTGTTGGTTGCGGACACCAGTAATTTTTTTGCTTTTTATTTCATTTTTTTCTTTTTCAAATTTGTAAACTTTTTTTAATTCATGAAATCTTTTATTTTTTATTTTCTCCATTTTCTAAAAAATTAATTAAAAAATCCATCGCTGTCAATTGACTGTCCACAATAAAAGAGGCTGTCTTTTTTCTTGTCCTAGTTTCATTTGGGATTATTTGCTACTAGCGGACATTCACTTTGGCACATGGGAGCATATGCTTCTGCCACCGGTAAAATATTTCAGAATGTCAAAAAATTCCAGAAAAAACATTGGTGTGTATATCAAGAGAATCTATGTGGGCACACCAAGTTTTGCGGAAGACATTTTTTGTAGCCTATGTAAAAAAGACAAAAAGATTGTCCCGTGAAATGCCTTTTTAACATCGAATTTTGTCTTTTTCACAAGCGAAAGGAAAGTTGTCAGTTTTTCGCAAACAAATTTGTGAGGCGTAGAATGTTGAGATGTATGCATGAAACCTTTTGTCACCATTTTGTGACATTTGAAATACATTTAAAACACATTTTTAAAGCGAGAAGCATATACACCCAGGAGCCAAAACGCCACTCACTAGTATTTATTTAAATGGCTAGATAACATGTTGGTAGCTAGTCTGATGCACATTTATGTTTGGGTGGCTGATCAACGCAAGTTGTTTGCTGTTGCCATCACATTCTTTTCTTCTATTTCCTTCTCTCTCTCTCTCTCTCTCTCTCCTCCTTCTTTTGCTTGTGTGTAACTATCTACTAACTCGAAAGAGACGGAAATCAAAACGGAGTAAGGATATTGGGTTTCCACCTTACCTATTTCATGTCGGTCTTTTGCATCCCTAAAAATGTCCTCAAAACCATTGACTCCCTTCGTAGGGCCTTCTTTTGGGCGGGAGAGGATTCTTGTTCAGGAGTTCAATGCCTTATTGCATGGAAAAATGCGTGTACACCTAAAATGTATGGTGGTTTAGGGCTAAAAAACCTGCATGTTCAAAACAATTGACTGCTCATGAAATTCGCAGTTAAGGCTTTATCCTCTTCTCCGACACCTTGGTTGAAATGCTTAGACCTTCAACATCCAAACGCACTAGTCTCCTCCCACCAAACCTCTTTTCTCTGCCGTACCATCTCCCAACAAATCCCCACCCTCCAGAAAATCTCCTTCGTATTAACAAACAGTAGTTCACACACATACTTTTGGGACGACACTTGGTTGACCCCAAGACCTCTAGCTACCACCTTCCCCCACCTCTTCTCACACTCCATTATTCCAAATTCTGAAAGAAAACTCCATATGTCGAAAAGCGGGTATACATAGAAAAAACAGATTTGCTATTTCACATACTTTCTAACCATACGATTTAGACACCAAAGATTCATGTTCTTTTGTCCTTTTTTTTGTCTTTTGGCGTTGCCTCTGTACGTGTCGTTCGCGCATGGGTTCCGCTAGCGTTTAGGCCATTGTTTTATTTTCTTAGAGCCCTCCTGTCTTCGCTCAGTGTTGGTTGCGGACATTAGTAATTTTTTTTTATTTCGTTTTTGTTCTTTTTCAAATTTGTAAACTTTTTTAATTCATGAAATCTTTTATTCTTTTATTTTCTCTCTTCCATTTTCTAAAAAAATTAAAAAAATCCATCGCTGTCAATTGACTGTCCACAATAAAAAGAGGTTGTCTTTTTTCTTGTCCTAGTTTCATTTGGGATTATCTGCTACTAGCGAACATTCACTTTGGCACATGGGAGCATATGCTTCTGCCACCGGTAAAATATTTCAGAATGTGAAAAAATTCCAGAAAAAACATTGGTGTGTATATCAAGAGAATCTATGTGGGCACACCAAGTTTTGCGGAAAACCGGCATTTTTTGTGGCTTGTGTAAAAAAGACAAAAAAATTTGTCCCGTGAAATGCCCTTTTTAACACTGGATTTTGTCTTTCTCAAAGCGAAAGGAAAGTTGTCAGCTTTTCGCGAACGAATTTGTGAGGCGTAGAATGTTGAGATGTATGCATGAAACTTTTTGTCAGCATTTTGTGACATTTGAAATACATTTAAAACACATTTTTTAAGCCAGGAGCATATACACCCGGGAGCCAAAACGCCACTCACTAGTATTTATTTAGATGGCTAGATAACATGTTGGTAGCTAGTCTGATGCACATTTATGTTTGGGTGGCTGATCAACGCAAGTTGTTTGTTGTTGCCATCACATTCTTTTCTTTGTTTTCTTTCTCTCTCTCTCTCTCTCTCTCTCTCTCTCTCTCTCTCTCTCTCTTCTCCTTCTTTTGCTTGTGGGTAACTATCTACTAACTCGAAAGAGACAGGAATCAAAACTGGGTAAGGATATTGGGTCTCCACCACAAATTCCCCGGGCCTATCAACATCTACTCATGACTATGTACTTGATGGATATCTCGGCAGAATATGTTGTAGTAATTGACAGCCCCAATTGGTGGACTTGCATTCCAATTATTTTGTTAGTGGCATTAATGATGGATTAAATCGAGACAATAACGTGCTCTGGTGACATCGCCAAACAACAATGAGCACATACTAACACAGTGGCAGGAGGAAAGAGAAATCAGGCCTATATCTAATGATGAAGTGACAAAATGATTCCAAACAATTGATACCTCACAAAACTGTTACCTAGCTAATTGACACTTGTTGTGATAAGGAAATAATTTAGATAAGACATAACAAGAATATATTGGAAACCAGAAATCATGCCACTGCCCCGCAAAAAAAAATCGACTATGGTACATTTAAAACAATGTTAGTGGACATGACATCTATATATCAGCATAATAAAATATGAGCTATGATTTGACGCAAATAATCTTAATCTTAGCATTCTAATCTAAGCAATGACTCGAAAAGTTAAGTTCAATATCGGTAAATTTTGCAGTGGAGTTCCAAACTTGTCCGCATCTTAAAGTCAGCACCACATTCCATGTAATATTCGTGCAAAATTACAAAACCAATCTAATTGCTGCGATGCTATTGAAAACTTTTCTCTTCGAACGATTGTCGCAAGGGTCAATGGTTTGACCATGGTCTCAAATAACCACCCTGTCAGCACAATTCATTTTTTAGAGTGTGCGGATCCTGTCATGCATGCATGGTTGAACCTACCGACCGGGCAAGATCGCCCTGCTTGCTTCACTGACGCATCAGAACTTGAGAAGGCAGCAGATCGAAGAAACACGAGTTGCAGGCCATGCAGGGTTCACACTGGCTCCTCCCACTCCAACTATAACCAGTTGGCACTTAACTAGTAGCAGTTGGCGCCGATATGGTAACACTGCAACTACTGTATATACTACTCTCTCTCTCTCTCTCTCCTTATTAGCATGTTGCTGAGGAGGGAGGACAAGAAGCACAACTGGACACAGGAATCTTCCTGCGCATGGCTGGCCTTTGTCCCATTAGAGGGCACGGATCGCAAATCGCCTCCTCAGAGGGACAATGGTTGGGAGGCAGGGAGAGCATGGGTGACAGGATGATAAAGTGTGTGTTTTTGGAAAGCAAAGAAAGGAAGCAACACATGGATCATCCATGGGCCTCCTGGATCTGATTAGTTAACTACTCAAAGCTGATGATAATGAGAGCTTTTCATTTCTGCATGCACATGGATGGCGACTAGGTGACTGAGAGACACTACGGGTGTGTTTGGTAGAATGGATGAGGGCAAAAGTTCCCAATCCGACACACTTTTGCTTGTTTGGCAGGGTGCATGGGCTCACCTCAGCTATGCTCATCTGATGCATAAAAGTGCCCTCAGCCATGCTCATCTCATGCACCCCAGACAGGGTGCATGGAGGCAGCTATGCTGGCCCTGACACTCGTCCTCACCGATCAGACCATATCCGGATATGTTTATTTTTTCAAAAAGAATTAAAATTTCAAAATTGTTTAAATTTTCAAAAAAAATCATAATTTCAAAATTTCTTTGGATTTTCAATAAATATTTGAAATTTCAAATTTTCTAAAAAAATCATAAATCTTCAAAATTTCAAAAGGAAATCAAAATTTGTTTGAATTTTGAAAAAAAATAGAATTTTAATTTTTTATAAAATATTCAAATTTTGTTTAAATTTTCAAAAAAAACTCGTAATTTCAAATATGATCAAATAAAAAAACAGAATTCAAAGTTTATTTTAATTTCCCAAAAAAGTTTAGAATATCAAAATATGTTTAAATTTGTGTTGACATTTTTTCGATTTTGTTCATCCACCAAAAAATATATTCAGAATTCGAAATTGTTCAGCATGTCTAAACACATGCAGGCTGCCAAACAAAAATCTCAGCTCAGCATGTCTCAACGCATACATCACTGCCAAACAACAGCAACTGTATGGACTTAGGGCATCTCCAGCCGTTGGCCCCCCAGGAAGGGCAAAAAATCGCCCCCTGGGGGCGCACCGGCGCTAAACAGCGCACTAGGGGCGTGATGTCCCCCAGTCGCGGCCCCCCACGGGTTTTTAAAAGAGTCAAATACGGCACAAACACGACTCAAATTTAACGCAAACATCGACGAGTTCGTTCAAATTTAAACATACTTTAAAAAAAAGGGAAAAACTACCGCGGGCTACCCCGCCGTCTCCCTCGCCGCCCGCCCACGCGGTTCTACATGCCGAGGAGGCTGTAGAACCGCGTGTAGTCACCGCCGTCGTCGTCGTCGTCGCCCCCGCCTACGCCTCCGCCGTCCCTGCTGCATCCCTCCCCCGGTTGGCGCGGCGGGTTGGACGGTCCGAGGGCGTCGTCGTCGTCGTCGCTGTCGAGGACCACGATGTCGTGCTCATCCTCGCGCCCACGCTTGCGGCCGGCGATCTCCTCTAGGGCCCGGCGCTGCCGGACCATCTTGTCGCGGAGGTAGTCGTCCCGCGCCCACCGCAGAGCGTCCTCGTCGGAGAAGCCGCGCCGGGCTATCTCCTCGTACTTCGAGGGGAGGCCGGGCTCCAGCTTGGGCTCGACGAGGACGAAGCGGCCGGTGGGGGAGGCGTTGTCGCCGATGCGGATGAGGCGATTGATTCGCCGCGGGAAACGAGGCGATGAGGACGACGAAGGGCCGAGAAGAGAGCCGTGTCACTGACGCGGCGGGCCCGCGACTGTTTCGCATCAAAACAGTTCGCCCCGGCGTCCCCAGGCGCCCCCCAGCGCGCCGGGTTCGGCCTGGGTCCGCCGGCGCTGTTTTCGGCCCAGGCCGGCAAAAATCGGGCTCCTGGGCCGCGACTGGGCCGATTTTTCGGCGCCGGCGCAAAAAAAACGCCTGGGGAGGCCTTCCTGAGGGCGCGGCTGGAGATGCCCTTAGCATGTCTACACTCAGCATGTATGAAATAAGAACAACTAGGCTAGGTCCATACATGCTACCAAACACACCCTACACTACACAACCGAGCCTGCCTGCCTACCTACTACTGCGGCTCCATTTGTTTTGTTCCGTGAGATCGCTTGGAATGTGAGTCATCGATCGCTTATCTTACTCATGTGTCGGGACGATGCATGGTTCAAATGAACACGCGATCGTATGCTTCGGAATTGATTGAAAAGTGGGATCCGCGTCGACGACAGGCGGACTCCTGTCAGGACGCACACACTTGCTCCCTGTTTTCCTGTCTCGCATCTTCAGATTTAGAGGGCAGCTTCCTCCTATCTTCCGTCCGTTGAACTCCACGTGCTTCATCTAGCTAGAGGCGAGCTAGAGCTGCTAAAAAGGTCCCGACCAGCGTCGTCGAGTCCGTCTATTCCCAGATCGTCCAGGATTCGACTGTTCAATCACGGCGGCAACTTACTTAAGAAAAGAAGTTCATTCTCACGTCAGCTAATTAGCCCTCCAAATGCCACAACCTGTTGCATCCCAACGACCCTACGTTGCATGGATACTTGGATATACGAGTCAATTTTCTAAAAATTAGGATACGTGGATACGCTTTATATATATATATATATATATATATATATATATATATATATATATATATATTATCAAAAATATGAATAAAAAATAAGGAGCTTCCATGTAAAAGCATTGCCTCAATAGAATTACTCCTCCTTTTTTTTGCACTTGGTCCACCTCTATCAGTTGGTAGTGGGATTTTCCTAGGTTTATTGCTCTCAATCAGTGCATACGCTCTCTCTTGCTCACCTTTCAACTAAATAAGAATATCGATGGTCACCTTTTGACATGAACTCACCCCAATGTTGGAAATCTTCAAAAGGTGTGCCTTTGCTCTTGAGTAGATTTCATGTTCAACGAGGGGGGTCACGTATCCAAAATGTCCCGCAGCAGTATCCCATGAGTATCAAACACTATTTTTATTTTTAAAAATCAAAAATCGAGGGATACACATCCTGCTGTATCGGGGCAGTATCTGGCTGGATACGCGCGCTATCTGAAGTATCCGTGCAATGTAGCAACGACCAAGCAAGTGAAACCTCCACTAATCAGCTGCTAAACTAGCTTTACGAGGGTATTGGTACTTTGATCAAGTAGGAGTTAGTTCAGTAGGCTCTCCTTTCTTTTGCAGGAAAGAGTAGGCTCTCCTACCGCTTCTCTCTCAGCTCTCCTTCCTTTCCCCGCCACTCCGCGTTGTTTCGTCGGAGTGGGAGTGTCCAACTGCGTCGGGCCTTCACACATTACAGTGCTTGGAAGGATTTTGTGATATCCTCTCCATGTGAGCTATGAGGAGATCGATGAACTTTAAAGCCTTCTAGAGTTATGTTCTATGTACACTTCAAGCATAGGGAGCTCCCTCTCCATGTTGTGAAGTTCAGATCCACCACCCTATCTCTTTTCAAGTTAGGGTTCCACCATACCTTGATGGAATATAATTTCAATTCTAACTCATGCGGCTCCAAATCTTGTTGTTGTTATCTCTAACCAAACGCATCCTAATATGGTGAAATATTGATGTGTGAGAGCCTCTAGTGGTATCCAAATAGAAATATGTTGTATCACACATTTGATAAATAGTAGAAGAAGCTTTGGATAGCTTCAACTTGTGTGTTTTTCACCTCGGTGAGTTTTTTTTTTGTGAGAGCTGCTGGAGGCGATGTGTGCTGACAACACTCACAACTTGCCCTAGATTCATTTGGTGAAGCTGAACTCATACCATATATGTTGATGCATATGTTTGATCCTGCGATGAAGAATGAGTTGAGTTAGTACATAATAATAGTGCTAAAATTTCTTTAAAACATCTTCACTGTGCAATTCATTAATCTTTGTTGTGCAAAATACCACCAAGGCCGAGCATAAATGCTAGGTCTCTCTTATTGTGAGACCGTAACAACTCTTGCCTACATGTTTCCTCGAGTGGGCCGGCCCAACAACCTAGCGAGCGGTTGTCGGAAGGTTCTATCTACATTTGGGATTTATCTAAAAAAAATCAACATTTGGGATTGGCTTTACGAACCTTCTGTTCTGTGTGGTTTTTTTGTTTTCCTACGTTTTCCTTCATCGGTTTACTGTTTTTTCCAGCTTTTGTCTTCTTTTCCCCTCTCCCCTTCTGTTTTTTAAATACATGTCAACTTTTTGTAACACATCTCAAATATCTTTTGTGTATAGGTGAACATTTTTAGATGCATGTTGAACAGTTTTCAAATTCATGTTGAATATTTATTCAAATACATGTCACACATTTGTAGAATGCACATTTGAACATTTTTTAATACATAGTGAACATTTTTCAAGAATGGCATTAACATTTTTGTAAAACAAGCAAACCATTTAGTTAGTATTTATGAAATTCTTTTCAAATGAGAAAAACATTTTTATATGCTATGTATATTTTTTAAAAATTGCACGAACAGAATTTTACATTTCATGAACATTTTCTAAAATATCATGAACATATTTTTAAACGTTTGAACATTTTTGATATATCATGCATAATTATTTGAATGTCACAAATATTTTTAATCAATTATGAGAGAAATTTTTATATTTTCATGAGCATTTCTTAAACATCTAAACATTTTTGTAAATGTTGTGAAAATTTTGTTCAAAGGATATGAATATTCTTCTTATGTCATGAAAATTTTAAAGAAAATTAGAGGAACAAACGGGAGCATATCATACGGAAACCAACATTCGATGAAAATCGGTGAAAACTATGAGAAAAAGATGTTTTGAAGTTTTAAATTTTTTTGAAGAAAATGTGGGATGTTAAGAGGATGATGTTTTATTGGCACACAAAATTTCAAGTTGAAACACATTGCGAGATGTGAGCTATGAAAAAGACAAAATCAGCATTGAATAGTCCCAAATAGTAATGTCACTATTCAGGGCTGAATTTGTCTTTTTCATAGCTCACATCTCGTAATGTTTTTCAACTTGAAATTTTGTGTAGCAATAAAACATCACCTTCTTAACATCCCACATTTTTTTCAGATTTTTTTGAAACTTTAAAATATGGTTTTCATGAATTTTTCATTGAATATTGGTTTCCTATGCTATTCAATGCTGATTTAGTCTTTTTCATAGCTCACATCTCGTAATGTGTTTCAACTTGAAAATTTGTGTGGCAATAAAACATCATACTCTTAACATCCCACATTTTTTTAAAACTTCAAAACATCTTTTTCTCGTGATTTTTACCGGTTTTCATCAAATGTTGGTTTCCGTATGATATTCTGCCTCAAACTATTGCTGCACTACCGTGAGCGGCCTAGCTGTAGGCTAGACCGACATACTCAAATCGCAGGTTTCTCTCTCAAGAAAAAACAAAACTCAAATCGTAGTAGGCAATCACGGTTCAGTCCGCAAAAGCCAGAGTTCATTCTTGTCGCTGCTCGGCCCATCACACTTAACAGGCCTGCTTACGCCCCGATTGGATACTTAAAGGCACCAAAAGGGCCGAGCCATTAATTTAAGCAAGAAACAGGAAAAAGGTTTTAAGTGGGGGAGAAACCACTACTCCCAGGACGCGCGTCGCCGGGGATCGCCGGAGCTAGGGTTCCGTCCGACCGTCCGATGGCGGTGGCCCTCCCGCCGGCCTTCCCTCCGCACGGCCTTCCCCAGCTGGACGCTTCTGCCGGGGACATGGGCCCGCGCCTCCTGCAGGTGCGCGGGCTCCGCCGGCTGCCGCTCCACGAGCTCGTCCCCCGCCTCGCCGAGCTCCGCGCCGACGAGGCCGGCCCCGTGCGCAAGGTCGTCGTCGAGTGAGTGCTCCCGCTCCTCTTATTCGGCCATTCCGTCGGGGCACTTCAGTGCTCTGTCCCGCTAGTCAGTTTCGTCTGCAACTTAACCTTGCAGCCTCCTGCCAATTCGGTTCGAGATAACTTAAATTGATAGTGAATTCATCAACAAAAGTAGCAGTAAAGTTAACCAAATGTGTAGTTTCTGTTATAAATGTTCTGGAGTTCTATACGTTGCAGTGGCCAATTACTCAAATGTGCAATTTATACTAGTACCAAATGCTAAGGTTTCATGTGGTGAAATGGCAGCTGAATGCTTTCTCTCATGATATCATCTGATATTGTTTTCGCCACGCACTGAAATATGCTCATATCTTGGCTTATGTTTTAATTCAACTCGTCCACCTGACATAGGATGATTGGTGAGATTGGGTCAAAGCACACTGTGTTTATACCTGACATGATGCCCTCTCTGCTGGATCTTTTGAACGATGAGACGCCGGCGGTTGCGAGACAGGCTGTTAAAACAGGAACAGACTTATTTGCCAAAGTACTGCAAGAGCTCGTTATCCAGGTAACTCTTAACAGCAGCACCTTTAAGAGTTGCCTGTGTGTGGACTTTGGCTCATGTTGCTGTTTGCCGGTTCTAAATCCAGGGTTTGTTCTCGAGTGGGGGGATTGACGAGTCACTCAAGTCATCATGGGAATGGATGCTCAAGCTTAAATCAGCGGTGTCGCTCATGGCATTTCAGGTAAGCCGCTATCCTCTTTTTGCATCCAGTTAATTGCATCATATCGGCTTACAGTTTCTTTCATTTGTGGCATTTCCATGTCAGCCTACCAGCAATGAAGGAGTCAGGATGCTGGCTGTTAAGTTTGTTGAAAAAACAGTTCTTATGCACACCCCGGATCCTAATATCACATCTGATCCACCAAACCAAGCTACAGAAGGTGGAACATGTGCTGTACTACTTTATACAAATGGCCTGTTTTAAAATTGGATTTACGACATGATAAATTGTCATCCGTTTGCAGATATGGGATTCAATATAGCATGGTTAAGGGGAGGTCACCCTTTGCTTAATGTTGGTGATCTAGCCATGGAAGCCAGCCAGAGCCTGGGACTGTTGCTAGAACAACTTAAGTCTCCTAAAATAAGATTACTCAGCACTTCAATGATCATTGTCTTTGTTACTAGGTTGGTCTCATCCATTTGTATTCCATTACTATTATTTTTGTGCATGTACGGTTTATATCATCTTTCGAGCAATAAATTTCCTGAAAGATGGTGCTGTGTCATTTCTTCATTCTTTTTGTAGAAAATTTTCAGGTTATAGCCCTTTACATTAGCATCTGTATATGTTCTGATGCATGTGTTTCTTACTTCATCTTCTAATATCAACTTCTCCCAGTCTCTCGGCTATTGCTCAAAGAAGGCCTTCCTTTTATGGACGCATACTGCCAGTTTTACTTTCTTTGGACCCAGCAAATACCATTATCAAAGTGCAAATTCCAGGCGCATTCCATGCTTTGAAGAGTGCCATTGATGCATGCCTGAAATGTACACATTCAAGTGCTGAGCCGGTACTTCTTTTACCTTCTTGCAGTAAATTGTAAGATGCCATGTATAATATCTGTTTTGTCAAGGAACTTTACTTGATATGCATATGCTTTTTTCAGTAGTACTCCCTCCGTTCCGAAATATAAGTCTTTTTAGATATTTCAAATGGACTACAACATATGGATGTATGTAGACATATTTTAAAGTGTAGATTCACTCATTTTGCTCTGTATGTAGTCACCTATTGAAATCTCTAGAAAGACTTATATTTTGGAACGGAGGGAGTATATGACATCTCTCACTTAATGCTTACATTTTCAGAATCCGCTCTAGGTGCATTCTTACTAATTTGAAGATCTATTTTTCAGTGGCGAGCTCGTCTATTGGAAGCTCAAAATATTATAAACCAGGGAGATTCAATAGCTGCAAATGATTCAAATGCTGGTAGGAGTGCTGGAGACACGTCAAACAGGGCCGAATCGTTGCCTCTGACAGTATGTACCTCTATATCTAAATTATATCTCTTCTGCAAATTCCAACCTTTGCAATGAGCCCTCCCCCACCCCCACCCACCCACATACACCAAGTATTGATTCAATCTATAAGTGTTTCAAAATAACTATAAACTATGTTTCTATGACAGGAAACAAGCACCGACAACAGTAACAAGCGGAGTCTGGCTGATGACATGAATAATATTCTAGAAGATGATGGTCATTCCAGTAAAAGGGTCAAACAATCACATGATTCTCAGGAACATAGTGAAGAGGCAAACAAGAGAAATACCGAGGCAGCCTCTGTTGATTCATCATCCAATCAACCCACCCCTGCAAGAACTGAGAATTCTGAAGCTGTATATCAATTAATTGGTATGTTTGCTGCATTAGCTGCGCAAGGCGACAGAGCTGCTGGATCACTACAAATCCTGTCATCCAGTATCGCTGCTGACCTATTAGCAGAGGTTGTAATGGTTAACATGCAACACCTGCCAGTTTCTGGTCCTGAAGTAGATCAACGACAACATCCTTCAACTAGCCAGTCCTCTGTTGCTCCTAGTCGGAATCTTCTTTCAGGTCGCTTTCCGATGTTAGAGGCTCTGTGGAAGGTAGTTTCTCTAGCTGTCCCTGCTTATTTTGTTAGATTTTCTTGTTTCATTTTGTTTATTGAATCCTCCATTTCAGACAATAAGTGAAACTGATCAAGCTGAAGCACCTCCAGCTAAGGATTCTGCTCTGGTGACATCTGCTGCTGGTGAGATCATACCAGTTCTTGTCAGTTCTCCTGTTCCTTCTGCATTAAAAACACCGAAGGAGGAGGACATTAGTTCAGCAGTTCCACTAGATATAGAAATGGTAGAGGCTAAAGTGCCCACTGCAGATGCCACTGGGTTATCGATGGAGATTCAGGAATCATCAGAAACTTCCCATGCTTCTACAGAACCTCAGGGAACCCAAGAACATTCTGGCAGTTTTGTTACTCCATTGCCAGCTGACAATTCTTCTGTTGGTATCAGTTTGGCTCAATGTTCAGAAACTCGCAGTCCAAGCTCCTCTACTATTGACGGAAGCCAGTCACAGTTTTCATCTTTGAATGCCCCTACTTCACAGTATGTTCTTCCAAAATTGGTTGTGACTAATGTCGACCTGACCGATGAGGCTAAAGATCTCCTTCAGAAAGAAGCGTTTCTGCGTATTCTTGAGAGAGATAAGCAAGTAGAGTCTGGTGGTTCGAAAGCTCGTCTTCCGTTGCTTTCTCACCTAAGTGTTGAGGTATTGATCACCATTCCTCCTGTCGAGTACCATTCTTTGCCTTGAACTTTGCTTAATCGTATTTGTGTGCACCACTTTTTGGCTATTTAGAAATCCCAAATCAGTTTCTCTAGAAACACTGAACTGTTACTTATGCTCTAGTTTCTTGTATACTGTATTATTGACATGCTCTCTCTATTTTACGGTACTTTCTCATGCAGTTTCCTTTGGAGCTGGACCCTTGGGAGCTTCTCAAAAAGCATGTACTATCTGACTATGTAACTAAGGAGGTAAGACTCGTATAAATGGTTTTCTGTAAGTGTTATCTTAGTTATTATCCAGGAAAGAACTGGATGGCTAGTGATTTAACCCCAAAAAAGCCCAAATCAGAGCTTTGTCCTACTTAGGTGTCTGAACTAAGGTGGGAATCAGGTTCAGCCACCTGATACGTATATCCAGTCAAGTTTATTACTGGCAAGTACTTGCATAGAATACTTGTCCTAGGAGCCAATAGATACCCTGTCTGACAGCAGAGAATCAGATGCAACAAAATACCAGTAGAATTACAAAAGAAGAAAAACAAACCCCCAGAACACTTCTGCCAAATGAAAACGAACATAAATATATTTTTCACCATCACTTGCAATAATTTGTTCTTTTCTAGATTTGTACCATGTCTATGATCTGTTGTTCAACCAATGACCCAGTGATTGAATAAGTGAACTAGTGAATAAGCATGTTATCATTCTTGTTCATCTATATATTGTGTTGGCTTATTATGCATGTGTTCTTGATTTCATGTAGCAAGATTAGACAGACTGGTAGAAATTGTTATTATATGATAATGTTTGCCATTTTATGTTTGGTGCAACCTTCCTAGTTTGCTTATGTGGTTACTTACATGGTTTCACTCAATATGCCTCCTCCAGTGATTTCTAACTCATCTTTCCTTGAGCAGGGACACGAGTTGACACTGGGCATCCTGAACAGATTATATCGCGAGGCAGAACAGGATCAGGACTTCCTTTCATCTAGAACTGCAACATCAGTTTATGAATCATTTGTTCTGACAATAGTATGTCTCCTTAAAACTTTGGTAACTTTGACACAGCTACCTTTTCTTTGTATCATGACTGACCATTTTCCTTTTTGCCTAGGCTGAAAATCTTCGTGATATGTTTCCGGCTTCAGATAGATCACTTGGCAAATTGCTTTGTGAGATGCCATACCTACCAGAAGGTGTATTAAAATTGCTAGAGGGTTTATGTTCTCCTGGAAATAATGAAAAGCAGGACAAGGATCTTCAGAGTGGTGACAGGGTAACTCAAGGTCTAAGTGCTGTCTGGAACCTTATCATGTTAAGACCTCCAAATCGGGACAGATGTCTGGACATTGCTTTGCAGGTGCTGTATGGATACCCTGATATATTACTGATAAATATTTTAACATATATGTGGGATATGCTTGCTTAGCCATATAGCTCTATTAATATCATCCGTCTGTCGAGCAGTTTTAACATGGTCCCTCTTACCTCCTCTTTTCACATGAGAGGTAAGAGTATATAATAGATCTGAACCGTTGATTTCATTAAGTAGTGGGTACTCTTACCTTCTTACCTCCCATGTGAAAAGAGAAGGTAAGAGGGACCATGTTGAAATTGCTCCTGTCTGATTGGTCGCTAACTGACAAGCGCACGTTTGGGACATCTGTTCTGACTTCTGATTTGATGGCACAATGTAAATAATAGCAAACATATCATGGATTTCAGTTCCATTTTCTTTTGCATGTTTAGTAGCATTGTGAAGCACTAAATCAATCTTAATCGCTTCTTTCGAGCATGGCTGAACACTAAAATATAAGAAATGGTCAATCATTTATATTTCCCTTTCACTTACATGAGCTTTGGATTAAACTCTGAGCATGTAATTGCAGTGCATAAAACTTCCACACTGGTTTGTTTTTATGATCTAGTACAAATTTTCTGCTTCAAGTATAGTCTTTAGTGCCATTCCCTTCTTATGTCACTAAGTAGCAGTGTTTCTTGCAGAGTTCAATCAATCGTCTAGATGAGGTCCGCATGAAGGCAATACGTTTGGTAATCCCTTGATCCTTCCTGCTTGTAAGAAAGGTGCACATATGTGATTTTGTTCACTTCATTTGTCATTTGTAATAACAGGTAGCAAATAAACTATTTCCCATGGCAAGCATTTCCAAAAGGATTGAAGATTTTGCAAATGAAAAACTTAATTCAGTCCTAGAAGTGATTCCAGCGGCTGAATCTGCGTCAGCTGCTGAGATGGCCACACCCGAGGTTCACCAGGTTTGCTTCCTGCTCTAATTTCTTTCACATATTCCTTTGCTGCTATCTGAACTCACCATGGATTTAGATGATTCTTAAATCGGATTGCGTTGTATTCCATTATAAAGTTGATAAATAATCTCAAGAGAAACTGTTGAAAACAGAGAAAATATTGATAAACCAGTGTACTTAGGCATGCAAATTTGGAACCTTTAGGGTACACCCCGACCCTACTTAGTTCAACCAAATGAACTAAAATTTCAAAAGTAGTGTGAGTTCTGAAAATTTACTTTCACTTAGTTGAACCAAGGAGGGTCGGAGGGTACCCTCAAGGTTCCAAATTTGCATCCCTAAGTATACTGCTGTAAATGAAAAGAGGTGCAAACATTATTAGTAGGATATGCAGGTGTCTTAATAATATATTGGCTTGGGACGTACTCTTAGCATCATAACTCTCATTGTTTTCCGTTTCCTTTCAAAGCAAAATTTGGTTGACTTTCTGTTTTTGAAGGATGGTGGTTTAGAAAATTTATCCTCGGTAGCAGATGCTCTAACTTTGATGTCGCTGTATTTTGCTCTGTGTACCAAGGTTAGTAGTTCTCCTTTGTAACCCTTTGTCTGATTGTGTGAATTCTACTAACAGCATATGGTTTGTATCTTACTGCAGAAGCACTCCCTTCTCCGACGTGTATTTGAAATATATGGCAGTCTTCCACAGGCTGCCAAACAGGTCTTGCATCCGACATTCTCTGTGATGCCATTAGATCTTATTCAATCCGCCATGGCTCGTTTTCTATAACATAAATTCTATGTTTTCCAGGCAGTTCACAGACAAGTACCCATTCTGATTCGCACGATACGTTCCTCTCCTGACCTTCTTGGTATCATCTCAGATCCACCAGCTGACTGTCGGGGCCTACTCATGCAGGTGCAAGTTGCGCTTTTCTTTGCCTATTAAGATATGCCGTCTTCTATTTGTCAAACTTCTACATTACAATGTTTGGGAAAGAGGGTTCATGAAAATATAACTTGATCATTGAATTTCTTTTATTTGATTGCTTTTGTATAATCCAAGATATGTTACATTGTCATGCAGGTTTTACAGACTCTCACTGATGGTGCAGTGCCATCTCAAGATCTGATTTCTTCCATAAAGAACTTATATTCAAAAACTAAGGTTATCTACTTCTCTCTATCTGAGTTAAGCTTCAAGTTCTTGCTGGCATTTCTATGATCAGATTGTGTGATTCTAATTTACAAAACATTGTCTTCATTTTGCAGGATACTGAGTTCCTTTTCCCAGTCATGGCTCATCTGCCAAAAGATGAGGTTTTCTCTTTTACATTCTTAGAACATTTAAGATATTAAAAATAATTAGCAGTATGTACTGTATGTCTACCTTTTTGTACTATAGAATGTATATGGTGGTTATACTTAATGAATAGCTGACGTAATAAGTGTGCACATGGTAGCTGAAATGCTCACGTTATATTCAATTTAAGTTGACATGGCAACATGTTGTGGGCAATGGTTAATGTTTTGAAAGAAAACTCATGTTCTGGTTGGTATTAGATTTATTTCTCGAACCAGTGGTTGTGGACCTTGACAGTAACTGACTTGGTTCATTAGTGGAGCAAAAATTTAAGAATTATAGTCGAGATATCACATGTATTCTGTAGGCATTGCTGCCAAGGTATAACTTATGTTTTGTATGTAGTTTCATGTTAGTTATTCTTTGTTTTGTCCTTTTTTCAGATTCTGTCTGTGTTTCCCAATATTGTTAATCTTCCGGTGGATAAGTTTCAAGTTGCCCTTTCTCGAATCCTGCAGGTTGGTTTTTTCTCTACTTTTTTTCCCTTGGCTATGATTTGAAACATTATGCTGGTTCATCAATTGTAAGTTAGAAATAAAGCACTAGTGTTTGTTTATATCTGAGCGTGTTTCTTGCACACTTTATGTAAAATTTCGTACCTTCAAGGTTTTCTTGGAAAACTTATTTAGCTCACTCTTGGACTTCTATTTCTCAAGTCACTTTAATATGCTTCACCTTTTGTTTGTTTTAAGGTCTTTCCTCTTCTATGCAATGTTAATCAGGCAGCATAACTTCCTACCTATTGCAGGGATCACCACAACATGGCCCTATTCTTGACCCATCAGAAATTTTGATTGCGATTCATGTAATAGATCCTGAAAAAGAAGGAATACCACTGAAAAAGGTCTGTTAGTTTTCCACTTTTCCATTTGTTAAAATTCACATCACTTGGCGAGTTAATTCGCTACACTGACGGAGTGATAATTTATATTAATTTTCTGTAGGTTATGGATGCATGTGCTGCCTGCTTCGAGCAAAGGACAACATTCACTCAGCAAGTTTTGGCAAAAGCACTAAACCAACTGGTATCTATTTCTGGATATTATCACATTTTCCATTGTATGTGGCTATGTGCCTTATGATGTGATACTCTGTTGGCTCTTTCCTCAAATCCTTGTGTTTCCACAGGTTGAACAGATTCCCCTACCTTTGCTGTTCATGCGAACTGTTATGCAAGCGATAAGTGCATTTCCTGCCTTGGTAAGCCAATTGTCTGAACCCATTTTGTGTCAGAAATATGGCTTATGTACCTCATGCTCTAATCTAGCATGCGAGAGACTTGCCTGGCACGAAGTATATATGTGGATATGGATGATCTTGGTGTGGTTTATGCATTATCATCATGCTGAAGTCAACAGTTCTCAGTTTTGCTGAAGGCAACAGCTCTCAGTTTTGCTGATTTGTTACCCGGTATATTGTAACCTGATAGTGAGACTTCCTTGCAGGTGGATTTTGTGATGGAGATCATGTCACGCCTTGTTAACAAGCAGGTGCTCACTTTTGTGTTGGACATGAATTCAGTTAGTGTTTTTTGTTTCATTTCTGACGCTTTTCAGTCATCATTTTGTCATGGCAGATATGGAAATATCCGAAGTTATGGGTAGGATTCCTGAAGTGTGCTATCCTGACAAAACCTCAGTCCTATGGTGTGTTACTGCAGGTTTGTTCACTTCTCTTCTCCCGATACACCTACTACATGTGTTCTTTCGTATGCAAGAAAAGTTTCTAGGATGTGCATCAAGTGTTAGCTGTTCTTTTTTCATTAACGTACAAGAGGTACTAAAATTTTAGTACAGAGTGCATCATGTGTTGATAATGTATACTAAAATTTTAGCGAGTGCCACAAACAACTCTTTGTTTTATCTAATAGTTAGTTCCAGAAACAGAAATGGTAACGTCCTAATAGTTGAAGGTTAAACTGCCGATTGATATTTACTTTTCTCATAAGCCTGCACCAAATTTCATAATTATTCCTGTTCAAAAATAGAAAAAACTGTCGTGTATCAAGATTTGTCCGTAACATCACACTCGGTTTGTCAGTTACCAGCTCCACAACTCGAAAATGCCCTGAATAAGAACCCTCTACTGAAGGCGCCCTTGGTCGAGCATGCCAGCCAGCCAAACGTGCGATCAACTCTCCCGAGGTTTGTCGCCTTGCTCTATTCACTATACAATTTCAAATGCGTGGGGCTGGATCTGATTGGAGCTTATGCCTTTTTTTTGTGGGCAGATCTATCTTGGTGGTTCTGGGTCTCGCCGAAGATCAACAGCAGCAGCCCGCACCTGAGGCACAGAGCAGCCAGAACCAGGCCGCGGAGACCAGCAGCTCCGCCGCAGAGGCCACGACGGAAGTAACTCAGGAATCCTCCGCCGCCAGTTGACATTTCCCCCGCAGCAGTGCTGGTAAGTGCCTCCCACAGCATATCATTGATTATATATATATACCCTTGTTTGTTCGATCATCAGGAACGGCATTCTTTGTGTCTCTGTATTTCCTTTAGGGAAGATACGGACATTGCGTACCGTTAATGATCTGGACTGATCGGTGATATATCGCAGGCCTTCTCTGTATTTGCTGGAACAGAATGGAGGCATTTGGCAGGCGACGAAGTGCTGCCTGCATTAATGTAGTACCGGGAAAGATGGCATGGCAAGACCATGTGGCGAAGCAGTGTTCAGCTGCTGCGCGATTTGTATAAAACATTTATTACGCTAAGAATTTGAAAATAGTGGTAGGAGAAAGTTGTTGCTGAGCCCTGCTGTTCTTTTGTTTTGGTAACCTGTAGTTCCAGTCCACTAAAGTGGTATGTAGAACATTAAACAAGGCTTGTTGTCAAAAAAGTTCTGAATTTGTGTACTATCTTGTTCTATTAAGCTGTTCGTAACGGTGCATTTGAGCTCGGGATTAGAAGGACACTTTTGTGTGACGAGGATCTTTCTTGCTAAATGGAATGTAGTAGCATCTCTCGAACTATGCAGTTTGTTTGTTTGTTTGTTTGTGTGAAGAGCTCGCTACCCAGTTACAGAAGTGGCCTGTTCCTCTGCTTGCTCTCCATCCAGTGTTACCAATGGCGTAGTGCGTGTCAAATTGCTGCAGACATAGGCTAGGTTTGGCATGCCGCCGGCTCTGCAAACAAAACAAAAAAGCTTGGACTCCACTACAAATCTGGCAGATTTTTTAGCAAATCGGACGTTTTCCCTAGCCAATTATGTTCTTCGAGGATGGCAAGTTTAGTTGGTGAGCAACTGAGCATGGCAAACCCGCCTCGGTTTTAGCACAGACGAACACGAGAGCCAGAACAGACGAACAGCTTCGTCCCTCCTCGACTAGCCAAGCCAGCCCACTTCCTTTTTCAGCTGCGGGAGAAGCCGTGGTTGCTCTCTTTAATTAGTCTGTTAATGTTGATAGAGTAGCCTGTTAGGTTAAGCTAGGGCTCACATGAGCAGATGATTAGCCAATGTACGCACTAAGCACTGCAGTACGCTATAATTTGTCATTTGATTACCAAGAAAGAGATAGTGGTTCAGTAAACTGAACTGCAACTGTATGTAAATGTAAATGTAAATGCCTCGCACAGCTTCGGTGATTATACGTTCTCTGCTCGACCACATCAGGACAGCTTCAGTACGTACTATCCGGTCACAGAAATGCTCTGTTCGTTTTGCCCTGACGTAAGTGGAGATTCAAATAAAATTTTCAAAAACTGAAGCCACCATCCAAAGCATCGTATACCTTCAGATAGATAGAGAATCGTGTGAGTCTTGGGCTGAGATAGAGAATCTGCTGTATACGCTGGGCCAGATAGATGGGCCTTCAACGACGAGCCGGCAGCGTGGGAAAGAAAAGGCCTGGTCGATGCTGAACCGACGTGAGAGAAACGGGAAACCGGGCGACAGAGAACGTTATTATTAGTCCCACCTCGGCTAGCTACGAGGGGCTGGGTGCAGAGCTCGGCTATAAGAGGGAGGGGGGCGCCCACGTTGGGAGGCATCTTTGCGCTTGGGGCAATGACGCAGCTAGTGAGGTAATACCGAGGCGCGTCAATTGCTGGTTGAAAACTATTTCCAAACCCCCTCTTTGGCACTCCCTCTGTGGTGGGCCACTGAGAATTTCTGAAAGGGCTCCCTCTCCTTCGGGACTGGGTAAAGCCCTACAATACCCTTTCGCAGATCCGCCATGTTCAAATCTATATGTTTTGCTCCTTTCGAGTACTTATCATTCTTTGAGAAGAAGACTGCAGCGGAAATATCACAATAAATTTTCAATATTATCAATAATTTGAAGGCATGACATAAAATTCCACAGCCACAGTGATTCAATAGTGGCCTCAAATGATGCCAATCTGTGTAACCAATCACCTCAAGATGGCCTGATCACTTTTATGTGAGCATGTGATCCTTGATCCATTGCAAATACCTGAGAAACTTTTTCGGAGCCTTCCAATGATCTATTCAAGTATTACTTTGATACCGACCAAGCATTCCAATAGCAAAGCTGATAGCTGATATTATTCATGCGGTCTATGGCTCCCATCATACATGAAACTATATATAGAAAGAGTACTTTTGTTACCTGTAATATTATTCATGAACTTAGGAGCTCGAATGTCGAGGCTCACAAGCTTGTGAAGCATCTTATCCCTGGGGGTTCGCCGCCATGTTTGGTTAGGTCAGGTCAGCCCAATGGACTTGATTTCATCCCTCTAAACCTTGTGACGTTTGAATAAAAAGCTTCTGAGTTTGTCTAAAACAAAAAACAAAAAAAAAATGATGAGTTCAATAAATGCATTGATGCCTGGGTAAGCAGGCTTCTCTGTGAGTGTCAGAGGTTGGTTATTTGTACATGCAGATCGTCTGAAACCTGCAGGAAGTTATTTGTACATGCAGATCATCTGAAACCTGCGAGATTTTCTCTGAATGGCTTCTGTGAGTTTCTGCCATTCCAACGCACAAAGGTACAGACCAGGGCTGCCCACGGCCACATGCTCTCGATGTCAAGCTTTCTAAGCCGGGGTGAAGGTGGGTGGCTGCTTTCATCGCATTCAACTAAGTTTGTGCCACGCATCATCAGGCACAAGGTGATGCCGTGCCATCGACAGGTTCAGTCTGACGGAACTGAAGACGGTATGGCGTTTGCCTTGAGCCCCATATCTGAACTTATGATTTGTATATCTCTGTGTTTTGGTAGCCGTCCATTTGCAGCTAACGAAACTTGACCACCGGCGGTACCTATCACCTACGGATCCATTTGTCTTGCGCGTTGGTTTTCTTCATCTGCTAATGCTGCTCATAATCACCCCACAATTTAAAAAAAAAATCATGATTAGTACTAGTTCACTTCTTTCTCCATTCCATAAGAGACGAGATGAGATGTTGAGCGCACTACATCGCACCCCTGTGCTGCTGAACTGAAGATTGGTCTGAGCTCAAGCCTAGTGCCAGTGGTGTCTTGGCTGCTGTGCTGCTTCAATGCTCGTAAGTAACTGCAAATTCCATTCCTTTAATCTGCTGCCATGACAGCGAACGCTGCCGCCGCTACTAGTGGCGTTGGCCGTGGTCTGAGGCTGAACTACTACTCTGGGAGATGACCTAGGGCAGAGGAGGTCGTCGAGGAGCAGGTGAGGAGCAGGTGAGGGCAACACAGCTGTGTCATGGCTCAGGGCCCTCTTCTCTTCCATGACTGCACTCTAAGCCGGGATGTCAGGGCCCTCTTCTCTTCCATGACTGCACCGTCCCGTCAAGTCCTGCGACACGTTGCTGCTCCTCGAGACCGACGCGGCCAGAGGCCTCGTCTCCGAGCAGTCCTCGCTGAGGCAACTTCAAGTCCGTTGATTAAGGGCCTACTTACAGGTCAACGGCAGCCAAAAAAGAAACCAAAATAAAGGCATCGATGATGTCCAACCACCAAAAGATGCAGCAGAGGATGAAGAAATGGGAGGCAAATCACGTCTTGTGGTTTTGCTGCTGCCATTGTTCCTTTTGTTACAGTTTCACCGCAACGTTGGCCAGCAGCTAAAGTGTTTGTTTAGATTAAATTACCGTAGAAATTCAGATGTTTCTTGCGTTTGTTCTACGTAACATGGAAATGTGGTGAAGAAAAAAATGAAAGGAAGGGAAGGTTGTGCAGTTTGCCAGTCTGAAACTGTAGTAATTTGTACCCAACGTGCAGCTTCTTCTCCAAATGGCATTGTCCAGCTCAAGGATCAGAAGTACATGTTCTTGTTTTTTTACCCGCAAATGGTTAGTAAGCCATTACAGGGAAAGACTGGGACAAAGAACATGGCAACAATGTGAGTGTGTTGGCAGAATGCTTCATGCTGCAAACTTACAAGTTAGAAACTCAAATAGAAATACTTCACACACAACAGAACTTACAAGTCGGAAATGAAAACAGAAACACGTCACAGAAGAGAACTCGGAAAGTATAGTCAGCACACAACTAGCTAGGTATCTTACGTAGTTGTTTCGATACGCAAACACGTGAACAAGCAAACAACTGGCAAAACATAAATACATGAATACATGCAATTGGGTTAAGGTTAGACTAAGGAAAACGCTAACTAAGGTTTTTTTCAGACAACATGTAAACACTGCTGACCACACTGATATGATGTGACAAACTCAATGAGCTGCAGCAGCCCTTCATTCACTTAAGAGAGATTTTTTTTAGTAACATAATACAGTAACATGGTACAGATAAATGCAGAACCTAATCGAACATAGTGTATAAACAAAATGAGTGTATAAACTCATGATCACTTCGGCAACATAAGGAAGAGCTATGTAATAGATATCATATTCCTGATTATATCTCAGAGAAATACCAGCAACACAAAATAAATCTTTGGAGCGTTCTGATACTCTAATCTGTTGGGGTGGGGGAGTCAGTGTTGTAACTGACTATCTCTAATAACAAAATGGACTACTAACACAACCCTTCCAGCTTATCTATTCAGAACAGAGCTATATCAATGAGAGCTTTAGGCATGGTTAGATAGGCACAAACTGGTAATATCAACACCACCATGATATTTAATATATGGATCATCTGGTTGTCATTTATGCTGAGGGAGGGGTAGAGAAGGTGAGCAGTTCGTTAGGAAGAATTAATAATGTCTTGAACACATAAATAACTAGCATTATCAAAAGATATTTTTGTCCTCTAAAACATATATATTTACAATTGTCGAAATTGTTACTATATGACCCTTTGTAAAGCAATCAATGTACACAATTATAATAGCCTAGCGGTCCCTTGCTCCACTGATGAGTTGGCATGTGTATTTGTCATTTGAACTGCGCCACCATTTGCCTCGTCAATTGGCTCTGTAGTAATTTTATTTGGGTTTCTTGTGCGCCTCCGAGCCTTTTCAGCCCAGTTGACAAGGCCTTCAGTCACATTGTCATCAAATATAGTCTTCTTGAAAGAAGTACCCATCTACACAAAACGATGAGACAAAATCAGAATAAAACGATCGATAAGAAATATTTTTCTTACCATGTCAATAAAAACCTTTACAATGGTATCTATTTGTGAAAGCAAGCTTTGTGTTGCTCAAGAATGGCTACTTATAGGTAAATTTCAAGACAAAAGAAGCATTAAATCCCAACAAAACTACAATTTTATCAAGTTTATGAATTGAACTCACATGAGAGACGATAGCGTATAGTGGTAGGGTGCTGTAACCACAAAGGAGTTGGCAGATTACGCTGAAAGAAGGAAAAGTGATGAGTATGTTCTCAAGATTTCTCAACACAGTATTGCTATTATTGTGATTTCTATGTACCTTATGACAATTCGAGTAATAACATATGCTGGTTTCCCCATGATGCATGATTTAAAACCGTATGTCACCTGCAAGGTTGATAAATGCCAGAGTTAGTTCTACTTTCGTTCATTAGATTCCAATTTGGAACTAGCAAATCCTAAACTTATAATCTGTTTGAAGGTTATGACACTCTCTAATACTTCAAGTAAATTTGGTCGAGTACAACTAGATTATTTATTGTTCTTACCAAGAGCCAGAAGAAAAATGCAATTTCAAATGCATTTTGAAACAGGACGACGTGGATCAACAGAAGGACTAATTTAGGCCGGTGGAACCAGAAGAAGTCATCTGAAGGGGCAACTACTAAATCTCCTCGAATAGCTGTATGCTTCTGGGCAACCTCATAAGCCAATTCCGTAATGATGTGCTCCATCTTACTTCCTACCACAAGTAGCATCTGCCAAAAACAAATACATAAGTTGATGTCATAACCCTGCCCCTTTATTGGATCATCCGTAGTTTGAAAGGTCGTTGTGGAAGTTATATGAAGGCATATAATTATTATTTAGTCCTTAAAACAAGCACACATGCAGCGGAAGTTCCTTTTATGTATTTTTCTATAGATAGTAAATCATGTTTACTTACAATGAATGGAACCAAGGTTATCCAAATGTAGACATACCACCCTGCAATGTCGATAAACAAGAGTGGAGTTATTTTTCACATAAAAATATTGTCTAGTGAATGTAACCAAATAAAATTTTATAAAAATATTTTGCGAGAGTTTAACTCAATAAGAGTTATGTAAGTACTTATGGCCTTTAGTGATACATACCTTGAACATTCAATAGTAGGAATATCATCAGCATGGCCCAAAGGTACCAACTACATAAGCATAACATGGAGATCAATTCGATATTTTTCTCTATTGGTAATTGATATAGACATTGCAAATGATTTAGAAAAAAAGTAGGTCACATATTTTGTAACAATGGCATTGAACATTTACCTGATACCGACAACCTTCTTAAAATCAAACTCCAAAGCTCTAATCATGTAACTATAAAAGTTGAATTTTGGTGTCCCCTTACAGTGTTTCTGTGAAAAAGGAACGAAGCTTATATATAAATTTCTTCGATTCCACTAGCAGTATTTACTAGAAAATGTAGGTTGGTTACCATGATGAAACCAAGTCTCATTGTTGTGTAGTCCTCATCAGTGACTGATCCATAGAATTGTTTGAAGAAGGAGCGCTAAAAAGATGATGAGTTGTCTTATACCCCAATTCCAAAGTAAATAACAAATGCATTTTGTTTCGATACTTAAGACATAAGAAAAAAAACATACCATCCAACCAAATATCCTCGACCGTTTTCTATGACCTTTAAAGTGGTCTTGAATAAATTTGAATTCTTGAACATGCTTGATCATTTTAGGTGCTGCAAGTTAGGACCCAACATTCATAAGCAGAATATAACACAACTTTATATTGAACAAAACTTGTGAAGTCATCGTTAGCTAAACTAGGGAAGTGTTTGCAACATACCACCACCATCATTTTCTTGGATCTTGGCCTCCCAATGTCGCCAATTTCTTGTCTGAACAACAATTAACATGGTAATTAGGACAATCATGATACACTAATTACGCGTTACTAACAAACCTCTAGTTGGACTTTTAGTTAGTACTATGTACCTGTGCAATTCCTAGAAGGACTGTAATAGCACTGAGAACGAAATGAGTGACTGCCAACACGAAGATAAATATGTGTAACTGATGAATAGCTTCAGATGAAAGTAGTGGAACTTTGCCCTGCATATGTCAAATGGCGTCAAATGAATCACTGGATAAGAATATCGTGGAACGGGTCAAATAGTTAAAGTAGTAACAATATACCAGAGTTTTCGATCGACAAAGACGAGAGAAAAAAAAAAGGAAAAGCATAGTATCATAGACAAAATCAAGCACCAATTCAGTTGTACCTTCTTGAGGCAGTATTCGTCGGAGGAGGCTCCTCCAGCCAGGAGGCGCCTCGCCCCACCCATCACGCCGGTGAACACGGCGCCGCCGAGGTGGTCCGTCTTGTGCGGCGGCGGCTTGCAGGGCAGCAGGTGGTGCATGGTGCCCGGGCTGACGCAGAGCTTCCCCATGGGGCCCTGGAACACGGTGAGCAGCAGCGAGATGAACCCCAGCAGCATCAGCTCCTCCTTCACCTTGAGCAGGGCCTCGTACAGCGGCTTCTTGCGGCTCCTCATCAGCCTCTGCATGGAAACGCGCGTGCCCAGAAGCTGTTCAGCTGATGGTCGCTTGGACTCGATGTGTGTCTCTCTCTCATGGTGGGGGCACGCAAGCACGTACCTTGCCTAGGCGGTGGAGCAAGCGCTCGAAGAGCAAGGAGATGATGACTATGACGGAGCAGACCGACGCCACGATCCATGTCGGCGTGAACTCGAGCGGCTTGGCTTTCCCTCCTCCGCCAGCCATGGCGTCCCAAACTGGTCAAGAACACCTTGTCGTAAGAATGGAGTGACAGGCAAGACCTGTTCTTGATCAATTTATAGATAGAGACTGATTTACTTACATGGTCATATTTGACTTGGCACGATCAGAGCAATCATATTCCAAGCTGCACACCAGAAAACAAGAAACAACCTGTTACCTTCCTGAATACTAGTGCTATTATTCCACTGACATGTCCCATGTGATCAATTACAATTATATTTATAGAGTGCTCTTCTATTTCGTTTCTTCATCACATTACAATTTTCGGTCTACCACACTACTATTAACGAACTGGAAACTCATTAAAAACTAGTTAGTCTGGGTTGTTTTGTATGATGTTTTTTTAGAAAGGAGGCACAAAACGGAAAAAGGGGATACATGCCAACAGGCCGGTTTCGTATGATGTTCCCAACTGTCTAATCGGATTTGATAATTTTGATTGAATTTAGTCTTTGTTGTTGGTTAATTTGTTGCCGAAATTCAGTTTTTGTAGTGTGGCTTTTGGTAACTTTGCTGTCTACAATGAGTCACTTTCCGTTGCCGCTAAACAAGGAAGAGGTCATATATCCGAAATTTTCAAATTTATAGTCGTAACTCTAGTTTTTCTTTCTTAAAAATAGTTTTAAAGGAACTCAAGACCTAGCCCAGGTGCTCCCTCTCACTTTCGTCACACAAGCAGGTCGGAGGTCTTGGAAGTTTCAGCACAAAAAAAATGGTGTGTGTGTGTGTGTGTGTTTTTTTTGCGAGGAACACAAAAAAATGGTGTTGATTAGCTTCTTCTTTTGTTGACCGGGTAGGGTAGTGGTATTATTTTAGCTTCTCTAAAGGCACCATTGGAGTATCTAGCTTTTCACAAAAGAAGAAACATTTCAATCTGCGACGCGGCGTCTACAAAATCAAAGTCGCCGCAGGACGCGGCGGTCAATCGTTGGGGGTGGAAGTCTGAAGCCTTTGGTTTTCAAATGCACATGCGTCCAGTCCTGTCCTGTGGGCAAGGTGCAGGTCCTGACCTAGCTAGTGCAGTCTATTGACTCGGCTGTGATTTAGACAACAAAGCCCCACGAAGATATATTTTAGATGTATGAAGTATGAACACATATGTAAGCGTATAACATTGTGGTCATTATGTGCACGAATATGCTACTAATTTGTTCAAGATTACACAAAGTGCAAAATAATTTGCATTAAATATCTATATTTGCTTCAGGGGAAGTGTTTAATTTATTAGGCAGTTTGCTGAGGGATGGGCCTGAGCGCAAACCACCTGATCCGAGAAAAACGAATTGGCCCCGTGGCATGGTGGTGCAGGTGCTGGCACACCAGCAAGGCGCGTCGTGTCAACCCCCCCCCCCCCCCCCCCCCACCCCACAATCGACGAGATAGAGGTGTGACATGGGTGCATCAATCCATGCAGTGGACAGGGGTTTATCCAAATGGTCTATTTATTCATTGATAGTTGTCAGCGTTAATTTAGATGTGTGCATTCTTTTGTTTTTGCAGGGGGGCATTCTACGATCGTCGGCAATTATAGAACAGATGTATAATTAATTACCAACAAAATGTGTTATGACGTGTGGATGTGGCCTATGAAAAAAACTCCAAAAATTCTGAAGCAAGATTTAGTTCCATGTTGCTAAGGGAAGAAGGTGGACATCAATATACAAAGTGAACCTCCAGCCATGCAATATAGGAGTATTTCTGTAGGCACATGACGTGATAGAGACTTTGCCTAAGTAGCTGCAAAGACTTGTAATCTCTTGATGAGAGCAATTAATGTTGTCCAAGTCAGCTTTTGTTTTCTATCAGCTTAACAGACTTAACCAATAGTAGGCTGCTAATGTGTGAACACAAAGACCGGTAAGCATCCTGGTTCCACACACTGACACACCGAATCAAGTAGCTACTCCTTCTACACCCTTGGAGGGAATAAGATTTATGGGTAGCGCGTCAAGCTAACCTCTACACGGCAGGCAATAAAGTCTCTTCACCGTGATGAACATGGGTGCAACTAGCACCAAACCGGCAATGTGACTGTTCGATGACACCAGTAAACCCTTGGTGAGTTATAAGAGAGAAGTAGTAGTGCAATGTCCATAATGTTTCATAACATGATTCGCCTGCTCTTAGAACTAATATTTTTCATCATTAGTGTACTATGGATGATACTCCCTAATCGATAAATATTGCCTCTATTTTCAACCATAAAATAACTAGACTGGCCGGACTAACTTGGTCGTGTAGCTTCAACTAAGGAAGTGGTTTATCTACCAAACCGTGTGCTTTGAAAATTTGAGATGAATTGGTCATACCATGCATGCACCTAGCTAGATTTCTATATGGGTGAGGGTGTCCTAGAACTAATTATAAGGAAGAAGAGTAGTTGGTCGTCGAATGCAATGAGATACCTGGTGAGGGTGCATCTGGTGCATGCAGCTACATATGATCATTAATCGCCCGTTTGTCCTAGTTGCACATGAGGTATATGATTGGCTGACAGCAACGAATAAGACCATTTCGAAAGGCAGCTACACAAATGATTGTAAGTGCCTTGAGTGCACATTTCGCGGATGGTTAGCTGACGACTATATGTTGTGCGTGTGCATATTAGCCATCAAAAGACGACTAGAGGACAGCGAGTCTAATCAAGTCAACCGAACTCTCTACCCGCTTCTCTGGACATGAGGATATGGCTTCGTGGAAGATACCAACCAGCCAGCCGACCGAACGGACATGAGGACATGGCAAATCCATCCCTCCGCTGGGTCAGTCATGACGTGATGATCATAGTGCAAATCTGAGGCAGGATGGTGATTAATTGCGACACTGAGTCACGTACTGATATGCCAACTTACGTGTGCATCCTTCGAGCAGAGGTGCATATAGATCACACTCACACATCTCACATGTTTGTCCCATAATCAAAACATGTTTACGGAAATGTACAGTGATTGACAAGGCATGTTAACAAAATCGCGGAAGCAACAAGATCGATTAGCACAAAACTGATTCAACCCAGAGAAAACCCTTTTTTTTTTGCGAGGGCAGAGAAAACCCTTTACATGTGCAACATTACACATCCGTACCTTGGGCCATGTTGACACCCGCCATAGCGAGTTTTCTCGCCTCTCTTCCTCCTTTACCTTTAGCGATCTCTTGATGGCTAGAGAACTCTTCCTTCTTTACCTTTAGCGGTCGTTTGATGACTTGAGAACACGGGAAACTCTCATGTGTGTTCTTATTCCCGTCACTTTTCCATACCATAAGGTGTAGCATGCTTTATCTATTTATGTACACGCATAAGCATGCACTAAGCATTGTCGAATGAAACTTCAAAGTCTTAAACGGCAGCGCTTACTCAAGGTAATTAAGCTGCACTAAGTGGGTGCCATTTATGCATGAAACGTACAATGTGTTTCATGCCAATTAAGATCCATTCACTAGGACATGGATGGTAACTCTTATTTTTCATGCGTTGCTCATGTGGTAACTCCACACATACATCTAATAAATGCATTACTTTAATTATAACACACAAATGCCTATACAAGGGAGAGGAGAGGGAATTCAAACCCACTAATTCTTAATCCATTAGTAAAGCAACCATCACACTAAGACCCTTAATACTCCATTAGTCTAACCCATTCTCTCGACGTGGCCGGCCACAAAATGTATTGGGTGGTAGTCCTTTAGTTAGCAGATCCGCTATGTTCAAATCTATATGTTTTGCTCCTTTCGAGTACTTATCATTCTTTGAGAAGAAGACTGCAGCGGAAATATCACAATAAATCCTAAATGGCCTTTCAAGATTATCAATAATTTGAAGGCATGACATAAAATTCCACAGCCACAGTGATTCAATAGTGGCCTCAAATGATGCCAATCTGTGTAACCAATCACCTCAAGATGGCCTGATCACTTTTATGTGAGCATGTGATCCTTGATCCATTGCAAATACCTGAGAAACTTTTTCGGAGCCTTCCAATGATCTATTCAAGTATTACTTTGATACCGACCAAGCATTCCAATAGCAAAGCTGATAGCTGATATTATTCATGCGGTCTATGGCTCCCATCATACATGAAACTATATATAGAAAGAGTACTTTTGTTACCTGTAATATTATTCATGAACTTAGGAGCTCGAATGTCGAGGCTCACAAGCTTGTGAAGCATCTTATCCCTGGGGGTTCGCCGCCATGTTTGGTTAGGTCAGGTCAGCCCAATGGACTTGATTTCATCCCTCTAAACCTTGTGACGTTTGAATAAAAAGCTTCTGAGTTTGTCTAAAACAAAAAACAAAAAAAAAATGATGAGTTCAATAAATGCATTGATGCCTGGGTAAGCAGGCTTCTCTGTGAGTGTCAGAGGTTGGTTATTTGTACATGCAGATCGTCTGAAACCTGCAGGAAGTTATTTGTACATGCAGATCATCTGAAACCTGCGAGATTTTCTCTGAATGGCTTCTGTGAGTTTCTGCCATTCCAACGCACAAAGGTACAGACCAGGGCTGCCCACGGCCACATGCTCTCGATGTCAAGCTTTCTAAGCCGGGGTGAAGGTGGGTGGCTGCTTTCATCGCATTCAACTAAGTTTGTGCCACGCATCATCAGGCACAAGGTGATGCCGTGCCATCGACAGGTTCAGTCTGACGGAACTGAAGACGGTATGGCGTTTGCCTTGAGCCCCATATCTGAACTTATGATTTGTATATCTCTGTGTTTTGGTAGCCGTCCATTTGCAGCTAACGAAACTTGACCACCGGCGGTACCTATCACCTACGGATCCATTTGTCTTGCGCGTTGGTTTTCTTCATCTGCTAATGCTGCTCATAATCACCCCACAATTTAAAAAAAAAATCATGATTAGTACTAGTTCACTTCTTTCTCCATTCCATAAGAGACGAGATGAGATGTTGAGCGCACTACATCGCACCCCTGTGCTGCTGAACTGAAGATTGGTCTGAGCTCAAGCCTAGTGCCAGTGGTGTCTTGGCTGCTGTGCTGCTTCAATGCTCGTAAGTAACTGCAAATTCCATTCCTTTAATCTGCTGCCATGACAGCGAACGCTGCCGCCGCTACTAGTGGCGTTGGCCGTGGTCTGAGGCTGAACTACTACTCTGGGAGATGACCTAGGGCAGAGGAGGTCGTCGAGGAGCAGGTGAGGAGCAGGTGAGGGCAACACAGCTGTGTCATGGCTCAGGGCCCTCTTCTCTTCCATGACTGCACTCTAAGCCGGGATGTCAGGGCCCTCTTCTCTTCCATGACTGCACCGTCCCGTCAAGTCCTGCGACACGTTGCTGCTCCTCGAGACCGACGCGGCCAGAGGCCTCGTCTCCGAGCAGTCCTCGCTGAGGCAACTTCAAGTCCGTTGATTAAGGGCCTACTTACAGGTCAACGGCAGCCAAAAAAGAAACCAAAATAAAGGCATCGATGATGTCCAACCACCAAAAGATGCAGCAGAGGATGAAGAAATGGGAGGCAAATCACGTCTTGTGGTTTTGCTGCTGCCATTGTTCCTTTTGTTACAGTTTCACCGCAACGTTGGCCAGCAGCTAAAGTGTTTGTTTAGATTAAATTACCGTAGAAATTCAGATGTTTCTTGCGTTTGTTCTACGTAACATGGAAATGTGGTGAAGAAAAAAATGAAAGGAAGGGAAGGTTGTGCAGTTTGCCAGTCTGAAACTGTAGTAATTTGTACCCAACGTGCAGCTTCTTCTCCAAATGGCATTGTCCAGCTCAAGGATCAGAAGTACATGTTCTTGTTTTTTTACCCGCAAATGGTTAGTAAGCCATTACAGGGAAAGACTGGGACAAAGAACATGGCAACAATGTGAGTGTGTTGGCAGAATGCTTCACGCTGCAAACTTACAAGTTAGAAACTCAAATAGAAATACTTCACACACAACAGAACTTACAAGTCGGAAATGAAAACAGAAACACGTCACAGAAGAGAACTCGGAAAGTATAGTCAGCACACAACTAGCTAGGTATCTTACGTAGTTGTTTCGATACGCAAACACGTGAACAAGCAAACAACTGGCAAAACATAAATACATGAATACATGCAATTGGGTTAAGGTTAGACTAAGGAAAACGCTAACTAAGGTTTTTTTCAGACAACATGTAAACACTGCTGACCACACTGATATGATGTGACAAACTCAATGAGCTGCAGCAGCCCTTCATTCACTTAAGAGAGATTTTTTTTAGTAACATAATACAGTAACATGGTACAGATAAATGCAGAACCTAATCGAACATAGTGTATAAACAAAATGAGTGTATAAACTCATGATCACTTCGGCAACATAAGGAAGAGCTATGTAATAGATATCATATTCCTGATTATATCTCAGAGAAATACCAGCAACACTAAATAAATCTTTGGAGCGTTCTGATACTCTAATCTGTTGGGGTGGGGGAGTCAGTGTTGTAACTGACTATCTCTAATAACAAAATGGACTACTAACACAACCCTTCCAGCTTATCTATTCAGAACAGAGCTATATCAATGAGAGCTTTAGGCATGGTTAGATAGGCACAAACTGGTAATATCAACACCACCATGATATTTAATATATGGATCATCTGGTTGTCATTTATGCACAACACATAACAGGAGAGGAATTTTGCCTTATCATCACCATCATCTTTGGCATATGTGTTATTTACATCACTGGATAATAACAGCTGAATGGACAATAGTGCATTGGTGGCTTGGTGCATGCTATCCACGTTGGCATCTAGATATTTTTTCATATAAAAAGCTATATAGTCCAAACCTCCCAAATTATATTCAGATATGTTCTAACCTGCTGAGCCATTTAAGCACATCACCACATCAAACCAGATAGTCACCCATTGTATCGTGCACCAGCAATTCCAATGCCTAGAAACATAAAACATGCAATTAGTAAAAGTTCCAAGGAAAAGACAAATGGATATGAGAAGGCAACACTGAATCTGTTGAATAGATGAATCGAGAAATATAAGAAACAGAACTCACTTGTAGTTATGTTTTATAGCTCACAATTGATGCTGGCAACAGTAAACAAAACCACACATGTTGCGTTTTGAAAGGAACATTCTTGAAAGCAGTATACATAGCTACCTTATAATTAAGAAGTTAGCTTTAAAAGAAGAAAATAAGACATGGTCTAGACTTTATATTATGTAAACTCATTCCTCATCATGTAAGAAGACAAAATAAAACATGCCAAAACGCATAAACACTACCAACAGAAGTGACCTTGGGTATTCAGATTTAAATAAATGAAGCCTGGTTAGAGAAAACAACTTCAGGGGAAAAGGTGTTAATCATTTGACATTTGCTTTTACACTAACACCCACTTGATATTTGATTTGTTATCTCCCAAGGATAAAGACAACTACATCGAATGATGACACAAAAAGGCTATAAGCTTGTATATCTAACGAACGAACAGTGAAGAGTGATACACCTAAGAGTTCAGCTAGGAAAGAGACAGTCATTAACTTAGTTTTAAGTCAGTGAACACTTACGAATTGCAACGAAGGTATTCGAGCAACCATGTACAAGACATAATCATATTAAGTTACTCCTACAATGTAAGGACTAAGGATGAACAATCACCTGGCATATAGAAACTGTTGAAGGAATTACAAAGGGTAGCGTGATGGGTTTCCCAGAGTTTTCTCGATTGCATCGACTTAAGTTGAACCATGTAGACAGTGCCATCCAGATATAAAAATATTTCATTGGCATCCTCGGCGTATCCCCGTATCAGTGCCACCCGGCCCCTTCTTGCTACCTCAATCGGAGGAGGGAGCCCAAGAATATCGTGCATTTCGGTGGTCTTCCGTAGCACCCATGTGCCAACACCATGGCAATTAACCTTCCTCTGCCACACTTGAAAGTTATGGTAACGGTGAGACAATATGGCGAGACCAAGAGTACCATCCTCGGCCTGGATGATCTGACAGTTGCAGGGAAAACTCATCCTGGGAGGGGCCTCAATCACATTGAGGCTGTGTCTATCCAAATCAAACTGAAGTATGCCATCGTCTTCCGCATGATTTAACAGCCAGTAAAGAACATTACCAACAAGGGTGCTCTGAGAACCACTGCACTGCAGCAAGTCGAACCTGAATATGGAGCCTCTGTTGTGATGGGATCGCCCCATGTGTTGGTCTCGGAGGAGTAGACCCGCGCGAGGGCATGATATTCATGGATGCGCATGAACACCAACACCACCTTGAAGTGGCTGGAGTGGCAGCCGCCGTGCACGTGTCCCTGGCCGCGGTCAGCGCAGAGTACCGCCCCGTTGACGTCGTCCGTTGTGAACTCCGGCGGAACGGCCGCGCGGCGCTCCTCGCCCGTGATGGGATCGCACATAAGGACCTCCGCACGCTCCCGGTCGAATACGAGGACGCGGCCGTGGCGGCAGCCGAGTAACTGTGGCCCCAGGTAGGGGTGGTCGTCGGGGAGTCGCAGGTCGAAGCGCTGGGGAGGGACGCGGTCGGGAGGGGCCAGTACGGGGGCGAACACGATGCCGTCATCGCGGTGCTGGAAGACGCCGAGGAGGGGCGGCTCCCCGTGGTGGGCGCGCAGCGGGCGGTGAATTTGGGGTCGACGGCGACGCATCGCCACCGCTTGCAGACGGCGGAGACGCGGGGGAGTGAGGAGGGCAACGACGGGAGACGGATGAGGATCTCGGCCAGGAGATCGTCGTCTTCGAGCAGTGGCGGGGGCGGCGGCGGCGAGCTGTGGCGGCGGCGGCTGGGGGTCATTGGCGCCTGGCTCCCGCTCTCGCTCTCGCTCTTTTTTTTTTTTTTTTGAGGTGTGCTCTCGCTCTTGCTCGTGGGGAGCGTTTTTTCTGGATGGATACGACGGAGGAGAGTGGTTGGATACGACGGCCCACTTTGGGAATTCGCTGGGCTGGGCTGCTGTGTCGTTCACTGGCTCCAACCATTATGAGAAATTTAAATATCCCCTAAAAACGAGCAATTTGAATATTTACCACCTTGTGGATTGTCGTTGCTAAACTGCCACTTACATAATTACCTGAAGATGGGAGACTTCTACAGTGGCAAATTATTTGTACTTGTAAATTTGATGTGAGTATTGTTACAAGTGAATTTCACTTCAATATTTTCAAAATTTGACGGATTGAACGGGCCTTGAAGGATGAAAGCACCCCCAGCCTGTATGTTTTCTGCAGATATTTTGTCAGAATATAAGCTGCTGTGTGAGACAGAACAAGTAGTATTGCGCAGCGTGCTTTGTGTGGGTTGTTCCAGAACAGAAGTTGGTTTCAATCAGAATGTCTGCTGTGAGGTGCATACTCTGTAGGCGAGCTTCTCGGTGGTGCAGGCGAGGGACTGGAGGCTGCACCAAGACGCGGGCCGGGTGTCCTCCGGGGTGTTCCTCGGGGACACGGGCCATTCCGGCACCTGCCTCTCTCTCTCTCTCTCGCTCGTGGGGCTTTGAGGACTGGAGTGTTATTTCCTGGAACCGCTTCTTCTTCTCATGCACAGGGAAAAGAAAGGCAGCAGGACGAAATATACCATGTGTCACGTTTTTGTGACAGAATGTGGTTGTTTCGAACAGGATAGATCACACGTAGAGAGTAAATGGCCCGGCCCACTTACCAGTAGAAAGATCTTTTCAGAAAAAAATCCTATGTGTTGCGTTTTTCGTTTTCTTTTTCAAGAAATTCAAATGTTTGTTTGAAATTTTTAAAATGTTTGTGACTCCAGAAAAAAATCAAATCCTTTTTCAAAAAAATCGAAATGATAAATCCTGAACGTTCGGTATTTAACCATGGCAAATGAACGTTTCCGATGGCAATTCTCGTGATGCAAGGATGACAAGTTCGTTGACACGCACGGCAATTTTCTGGCAAAAAATAGACCAAAGCACGAACTTGCCATGCTTATCAACTAAAGTTGTCATCCTCGCATCACTAAACTTGTCCCAAAACATTCGATTTGCCATGATGAAATCCTGAGCGTTCGGGAGTTATCGAATTCCAAAAAAAATCCTTTTCTAAAAATTATCACAAATTTAATAAAAGCTCGCGTTTCAAAAAATGTTGACAATTTTAAAAAAATGTTTGTGTTTTCAAAAAAATATTCGCAAATTCAAAAAATGTTCATGTTTTCCAAAAACATTGTTCACAACTTCCGAAGATGCTTGCCCTTAAAAAATGGTCGTACTTTCGAAAAAAATGATGCATTGCTCATGCTTTTTCCTAAACCCAAATGAAAATAATGAACACTAAATAACCGAACCACTACAGTTCTGATCCGCTACAATTGCCCGCTTAGTATTTTAGCAAGAGCAGTCGCTCACTCATTGACAGTATTGCTACGCGGGGTGGCCCAGTAGGACGCTGCTGCGTCATGGTGTTGCTGGGTTTTCGTAATCATTTTACTCCATCTGTTTCAAAATATTGTGTATTTGTTTTTTAAAATGTCAAACCTTTTTAAGTTTGACCAGAAATCGTTACATTCATCATGAAATGAATTTCTATTTTCTTTCTATTTAGTATTGTCGAATTTTGTATCACGGCCTGCGGACAGAGAGAATCGTGTTTGTTTTGGGCTAGGAATAAAATAAATTACTCCACCTGCTATATGTTACTAATAGATTAGCCTGTTAGGTTAAGCTAGGGCTCACATGAGCAGATGATTAGCCAATGTACGCACTAAGCACTGCAGTACGGGATAATTTATCATTTGATTTTCAAGAAAAAAAGATGGTGGTTCAGTAAACTGAACTGCAACTGCATGCTGGGCCTTCAGAGCTAGTAACTGTAGCCCGGGTAAATGTAAATGCCTCCCACAGCTTCACTGATGTGGTAAGAACTTTTAGTACGTACTCCCTCTGTAAACTAATATAAAAGCGTTTAGATTACTAAAGTAGTGATCTAAATGCTCTTATATTTGTTTACGGAGGGAGTACTACCCGGTCACAGAAGTGCTCTGTTTGTCTTGTCCTGATGTAAGTGGAGATTCAAATAAAATTTTCGAAAACTGAAGCCACCACCCAAAGCATTGTGTACCTTCAAACCTTTCAAACTTAACATCGCAGAAGAAAAGAAGGAGGTTCCAAATTTTGAATCACGCCTTCTTCAGAGAGATAGAGAATCTTTTTTTTTTGGTGAAAAGATAGATTTTTCTTTGAGGGATTTGTGAAAAGATAGTTAGAGAATCGTGTGAGTCTTGGGCTCAGATAGAGAGCCTGCTGTATATACGCGCCTAGGCCAGCCAGATCGATGGGCCTCACTGACCGGCCGGCCGGCAGCGTAGGAAAGGAAAAAGCCTGGTCGATGCTGAACCGACGTGAGAGAAGGCCGGCAGCGTCTGAGAACGACGAAGCAATTTTAGTCCCACCTCGGCTAGCTACGAGGGGCTGGGTGCAGAGCTCGGCTATAAGAGGGAGGGGGGCGCCCACGTTGGGAGGCATCTTTGCGCTTGGGGCAATGACGCAGCTAGTGAGGTAATACCGAGGCGCGTCAATTGCTGGTTGAAAACTATTTCCAAACCCCCTCTTTGGCACTCCCTCTGTGGTGGGCCACTGAGAATTTCTGAAAGGGCTCCTTCTCCTTCGGGACTGGGTAAAGCCCTACAATACCCAAATTTAAATCTTTTTCTTGCCGCTGGGTTTATCAGCCGTAGCGTTTGATTGTCAGTAGGTTCTCTCTTCTGTCAGTGCAACCAGCATCGTCGGAAAAAAAGTAGCGTTTGGTTGTCTGGGATTTTGATGGTTGATGAATTGTTGTGGCCACACAACTGACATTATAACAACGGCACGCTTTCACAGACAGAACCACCACCGCAGGATGAACAAAGAATGCAGAGTACCAACCAGGCCGCGCACACATCACCATCTCTCTAACCAAACTTCATTTCTCTCCTCAATTTTGAGTTGCACAAACAAAACTGAAGACCTCTGATGGCGACGGTGATGGCCAGACCGACGGTGGCAAGCATAGATTTAGGTTTTTTAGATAGATGTTTTATTACTTGTTTTTCACATTTAGGGATCTATGGTGGACTTGATCTAAGTTATTTTTCTTACCTCTCAACCCACACTGTCTTGAAATATATTCAGTAAGCAGGTCTTTGGTGAAATATATTCAGTCTATACGCTCAAACTCTCTAGTCACCCCAAGCACCAACAGCACACATTTGCGAGCTAAAGTACATTACCATAGCTAGTAGCTCTGCCGCAAAGTGCAATTCCTTATGAAATAGACCCGCTGTCCAAGCTAATCCTAATTTACTCTCAAGTGCACACTCAACATCTGAAAGTGCAGCTTTCTGCCAGCCATCAAACAAACCCTAATTTACTCTCAAAATAAATGTATGTACACACAACTTCTGAAAGGCATTTAGTTTAACTTTGTGGTAGTTCGGAATAATCCATCATTCTCGCTAATATTTCCTTACTTCTACAACATGAAAACATTTGCTTCATTGTTAACTGTTCAAACTAGTTAAGCTGAGATTTCTTACTTATTAAACGCCCCCCCCCCCCCTTTTTTTATGGACGTGGTACCCATCCTAGCACTTTCCATGGCCAGGTCAGTGAAGAAATGGCGGTCAAATCACGTCTATAATCTTGTGGTTTTTCTGCTGCTGTTGTTCTTTGGAGAGAAGAGAGCAGTTTTGGAGCCACAAACTTCATCAGTTTGCGATGTTCACCTGTCTGAAACTGTAGGAATTTGTACCCAACGTGCAGCTTCTTCTCCAAATGGCATCGTCCAGCTCAAGGATCAGAAGGAGCATTCTCGAAAAAAAAAAGGATCAGAAGGAGTACATGTTCAGCTTTTCTTTTACCCCCAGACGTTAATAAGCCGTTACATGAAAGCACCATAAGAAAGGAACATGACAGCGACATGAGTGTGTGTGTTGGCCGAATGCTTCACGCAGCACAAGTTACAGGTTAGAAATTCAAATAGAGATACTTCACACACAACGTAAGATGAAAACAGAAATACTTGACAAAAGATAACTTGTAAAGTATAGTCAAGACACAAATAGTTAGGCATCTTACATATCTGCCAAATACTTGGACAAGCAAGAAACTAGCAAAACATAAATATATACATACAACTGGCTTAAGGCTATACTAAGGCACACACCGAATAAGGCCTTTTTGAGGTAACATGTAAATACCGTCGACCACATTGATATGATGTGACAAGCTCAATGAGAACTGCAGCAGCCCTTCATTCACCTATAGAGAAAACCAAATTGCCAATCTGTTAGCAACCAGATACATATCGGCAGAACCTAATAGTAGAACCTACTGTAACATAGTGTATAAACAAATGAGTACAAATTCCGGACCAGCTCGGCAACACAAGGAAGAGCTAAGTAATACTCCCTCTGTTCCTAAATATATGACGTTTTGGCAGTACAATTTGAACTGCCAAAACGTCTTATATTTAGGAATGCAGGGAGTAGATATCAAATATCATATTCCTGGTTATATCTCATAGAAATACCTGCAACACAAAATAAATCTTTGGTGCATTCTGACACTCTAGTTTATTGGGGTGGGGAATTAGAATGTTGTAAGACATGGTTTCTAGGATTTATCTCATGCAAACTCATCTCTCATCATGTGTCAACGAGACAAAATAAATAAATACATGCAAAAATGCAACACTGCCACCAGAAGTGATCTAGAATATTCAGATTTAAATAAATGAAGCCTGGTTAGAGAAAACAACTTCGGGGAAAAAAGGTGTTGATCATTTGACATTTGCCTTTACATTATTACTCACTTCATATTTGATTTGCTATGTCCCAAGGTTGAAGACAACTACATCATATAATGACACAAAAAAGGCCATAAGCATGTCTATATTGACCGATAACATACACGTAACAGTACAGCTACAAGTTCATCTATCTAGGAAAGGGACAATCTGTAGCTAAGTTTAAGTTGTTAGTGAACAACCGAACATCTAAAAACTGAAACAAAGATATTCTAGCAACCATGTACAAGACATAACAAGATTAGGTTACTCCTACAATATGAGGACTAAAGATGAACAATCACCTGGCGTGTAGAAACTGTTGAAGGAATGACAGGCTTTCCCAAAGTTTTCTTGACTGCATCGACTTCAGTTGAACAATATAGACAGTGCCATCCAGATACAATAACATTTCATTAGCATCCTGGTCGTATCCCAGTATCAGTTCCACCCCCTTCTCACTACCTCAGTCGGAGGAGAGAGCCCAAGAATGTCATGCATTTCGGTGGTCTTCCACAACACCCATGTGGCAACACCCTGACAATTGACCTTCCGCTGCCACGTTTGAATGTTATGGTAATGGTGGGACAATATGGCGAGACCAAGAGTGCCATCCTCTGCCTGGATGATCTGATGATTGCGGGGAACATTCATACCCAGAGGTGTCTCGATCACATCTAGACTCTGCCTATCCAAATCAAACTGAAGTATGCCGTCTTTCGCATGCTTTAACGGCCAGTAAAGAACATTGCCAATAAGGATGCTCTGAGCACCACCGCAACAAGCCGAACCTGGGTGTGGAGCCTCTGTCTGGATGAGATGGCCCCATGAGTTGATCTCGGAGGAGTAGACGCATGCGAGGGGTCGATGATCGTGGCTGCGCATGAACACCAAGACCACCTTGAACGGGCTGGAGCGGCAGCCGCCGTGCATGTGGCCCTGGCTGCGGTCAGCGCAGAGCACCGCCCCGTTGACGTGGCCCGTCTTGAACTCCGGCGGGACGGCCACGCGGCGCTGCTCGCCCGTGATGGGATCGCACACAAGGACCTCCGCCCGCGCCACGTCGAAGACGAGGACGCGGCCGTGGCGGCACCCGAGGAGGTGGGCCTCAGAGTCACATCGCGGATTCGCAGGTCCAAGCGCTCGGGATGGACGCGGTCGGGAGCGTCCAGGACGGGGGCGAACACGATGCCGTCGTCGCGGCGCTGGGAGAAGCCGAGGAGGGGTGGCTTCCCGTGGTGGGCGCGGAAGCGGGCGGTGAACTTGGGGTCGACGGCGACGCGTCGCCACCGCCTGCAGACGGCGGAGGCCCGGGGGAGGGAGGAGGGCTGCGGCGGGATACGGAGCAGGATCTCGCGGAGGAGGTCGTCGTTTTCGAGCGAAGGCGGAGGCGGAGGCGCCGGCGGCGAGCCGCGGCGTTGGTGTCGGCGTCGGCGGCGGGTCATTGGCGGTTGGCGTCGGCGTCGGTGGGCTCCCGCTCTCGCTCGTGGGGGTGGGGATGGATTTGGTGGGTGGAGTGCTTTTTTTCTGGAACCGCTTCTTTTTGTTTTTTGAGATGAGAACAACCGCTTCGTCTTTTCGTACACAAAGGAAGAGAAAAAAGAGCGACGTGCTGTTGGGCCCGGAGAGTTGTTGTAACGAGCGCTTGCTGGGATCTAGAAGAATGGACGGCCCATCCTGGGGATTTTTTTTTTTGCGGATAGAAGACTTGTATTACTCAGAAACCAAAGAGTTACAATCAGCGAGGGCTAGCTCTACAGCTACTGAAGGTCCAGAACCAAACCAAGTTATAATCCTACCTCCAGACCTAGCAAAGGAAGCTAGACTGTCGCTAACCATATTCTGAGAACGACTAGCAAAAGTAATACAAGATCTACGAAGACTTAAAAGGTACTGAATCTCTCTTACGATGGCTGAGTATAAGAATCTATCCACTCCTTGTGCCTGAATCATCTTCATGGCAACCATAGAATCCATTTTCACCATAATTGGTAGCTCAGTGTGTTGGATCGTCAAAGAAATCCCTTCCATGCACGCACAAAGCTCAGCTTCCAACACATCTCTGCAAGAGAAAAGTGCTCGACATGATGAAAAAATAATAGCACCCTTGTCATCCCTAAGGACCATGCCGGCACCCGCCCTGCCATTTTCATCAACCGATCCATCTTTATTTAACTTGACCCAACCAGCATCCGGCAATTTCCACCGACCACTACGCAAGGAGTCTCTGGAGTTCACCACTGGCGCATCAATAGGAGTCTTCCCCTTCCCCTGATAGTTGCATATATCATATTTCAGTCCTAGCAGGGAATCAAGATAGCTCACAAGGAACCTCTTCGAAGACTCAGCTGGAGGTGGGGGTTTATGGTGGACCACCTCATTCCGGACAAACCAAGCACGCCACAAGGTCATCAATAGCATGGATCGATCAACATCAGATAGAGGATCTAGTGCATGCAACAACCACTCTCTTCCCGTATGCTCTATCGTATCGATATCTGGCAGTGACCAAACCACCATCATCGTATGCCATAAATCCCGGCCAAGTGGGCAACGTACAAAAGGGTAAAAATTATCCTCAGCTTCTGTAGCACAAAGCGGACAGAGATCCGATGTTTCCAGCCCGCGTTTATGCTTGTTTTTCCAGGTTGGCAAGGAATCAACTACCACCCTCCAAGCGAAGTTGTGGACCGAAGGTGGAATGTCACATTTCCATATCAGCTGCCACACTTTTCTTCTGCCATCAGGTGCCGAGCTGGAGGCCGATTGTGCAAATCGATAAGCCTCTTCAAACGCAAAGTTGTAGGCACTTTTGACAGAAAATCTACCTTGTTTTCCTGGCCCCCAAGCAATGATATCTTCCTCCTATCTCGGGGATGCTCTGATTTTCAGTATTTCTACAACATCAGTTGGGAGGAAGTATTGTTGTAGTAAGGCCATATTCCAGGAAACGTTAGGATTAAGCAAACCTGCCACAAACCTGATTCTGCATGTACCCTGCACGGTTATCGGTTTGAAATTGAAAGGTCTGGGAATCCAGTTGTCGCGCCAAATTCTGATGCTTCGGCCATCTCCAACTCTCCAAAGGATCCCCTTCTTCAACAGGTCCAGGCCATGGCTGATCGCTTGCCATGATGAAGATGCATTCCCACTAAACACTGTATCCTCGAGTTTACCATCCGGGTAATATCTGGCCTTCAACACCTGTGCACAAAGAAAGTGTGGTATGGTAATGAGACGCTAGGCCTGTCGAGCTAACACGGCCTGGTTAAACAGTCGGAAATCCCTAAAGCCAACTGACGAGGACATGTATTGGGGGTAGGGTAACATGCCTGACCTAAAGGCCCTACCCATGGACACCGTATACTTTGTACTGGACCCCTGGGCTAGATCGCCGTTCAGATGTACCGCGACTTGAAAGTCACTCGGACGGCGATAACCACTCGGAGCACGGCACTTCACTCGACGAGCTCATTCCACTCGACCGTGTAACTCACTCGGATATGCAAAGACCAATAGTCAGCATGACGGTTTTGTAGTGGACAGGCATTATGGCATTGATGCTCCACTGTGTAACATAAGGGGTGAGGGGGTGGCGCACTCTATATAAGCCACCCCCCACCACTAGACTAGGGGGCTTTTGGGGGGCTTCCACCTCTCTCTCTTTCTAACCATTAGTCTCAGGACATAGCTCAGGCATGGAGATCCGCTCTCCCCTCTCTCTCAAACACACATTGTAATCCCCGGATACATACTCAGATAAAACAAAGCCTCTCCGGAGCACGAGACGTAGGGTTGTTATCTCCACCGTGAGAGACCCGAACTCGCTAAAACCACCGTGTCATCCATATGCATCTCGATAGATGATGCTCCTTTATCCTACCCCTCTTTTATTTATTGTCGGAATCGTTACCACGACAGTTGGCGCCCACCGTGGGGCATGGCGTGTATCGAGCCATGATGCAGATGGTTATTTCTTCTACCACCAGCGGCACTTCCATTCCTGCTGGTGCCCTCTACTTGGTTTGATCTTCATGTTTCAATATGTTTTCTATACTGTTCATTTACACGACGAGCAAAGCATCACAAACAGAAGGAAAGCGTACACCCATCCAAACACGTACAAGGAGAGCTATCAGCCTTCAGGTTGGCTGGCCTCCCATCTGCATGAGCTGATTACTTGAATCGACGCGAAAGCAAGAAACCGACTGCGCCTCCACGGACGACCACCGGCGCCATCCGTCCCGTTGTCATCTTCGACCTCGGCACCACCGACCGCGCCTCCGCGCGCAGCCACCGGTGGCGTCCGCGTCATCATCGTCGCCAACCTCGTCGCCGAGCCGCACGGACGTCCGTCGTCGCCGTTCGCCTCGCCGTCGACTCCGGCCTCGTGTTCTCGGCTGCTCGCCTGCAACCTCTGCGGTGGCGGCGCAGGCACGTAGCGCTCCCGCCTCCGGTCCAGCGGCCTGCGGCGGTCTCCGTGGTGGAGGCGCGCTTCGGCGGCGACCTAGGAAACAGCCTCAAGCGACGGCCGTTCGGGATTGAAGGAATAAGTGCCTGGTAAGTGCATGCATAACGTAGGCCACCTAATCGAGCGATAACTGCATGCAGGAAAAAACGAATGGAAGGACAACTCCCACACGTACGCAGGTAACGCGGCTCCATCGGCAATCATTAAGTGCATGCTTAATTAACGTCGATCTCATAATTCCGTCAAGCATGGATCGACCGTCGTTAAGGTAACCACCTTATTAAGCGGCCAATTAGGCGTCCGTTACCTAATTAGGGCATGTACATCAGTGCAGACGCCTGCTATCTATAACATGTGTACACATCATCTATAGACACCACCAAAAATAAAACGTACAACAGGGCATCTGGTTAGGCTGGCTGTACACACTCCAACCGCTTGTAAATACATGGCCCACGAACCTGCGATCTACTCCAGCCACGACGTGCGATGGACTCGTACAACGGGAAAGAAGTCGTCTATAAGCAGCGATATATACGCGAGCAGACCGTCGATATATCTACAGACAGGCTCTAGCGTTTTTCCCTTTCTCTCTCTCCCACGCCACTTTTTTTGCTACATGGCTTGTGTTACAGACGGCTGACTAGATGCCTTTATACATGCCCTTAGGGCATGTACAATGATTGATAAGATAGTTTTATCTTAAGTTTTGCATGTAATTTAGAGATAACAAAAAAAGAGTTTATAATGGGTCATCTCTTAGTCTTATCTTCAATAATTAGCAATTCCTAAAAACGTGGTGAGACATATTATGCTAAGAGATCATCCACCTCATCATTGATCCTACATGGCATTATTAAGATAGCACCATTGTACATGCCCTTATGGTGATTGACACCCCCGCCTTTCCCGCAAATTAATGGCTTAATTGCTCACCTTTCGGTTTCCACACCGATTAATCTGTGCATGCATGCACGGTCATGCGTGGTCTTTACTCTTTACAAAGTAGCATTCATGCATGCATGCACGGCCATCCGTGGTCTTTACTCCTTGCAAATTAGCATTTGTGCATGGACAGTTTATTTCAACAAAAAATACTTATGGATGTACTAACTTGTATTGTAGGCTTACTGAGACGAACAACGTCGATCGACCAACTCGCCATTTATTGCACTATGCTGATGGCGGGGCGACCGATTCACCTTTTTCACTCGACCGGCGAGCGAACAGGTTCACTCGACCGGCTAGCTCCGAGATGATTTTTGCACTCTAGACAATTAACATGCAAGCTATTCCATTGGTTGGCCTCAGCATGCAGTCACCGGCGCCATTCACCTCGTCGTCGTGTCCGGCTTCGTCTGCGAGGCCGACCGCCGGTGCCACCCGGCTTATCGTAGTCCCCAGCTACTCGACAGAGGATTAAGGACCTTATCTTTTCCGATCATTTATAGTTTAGAACAGTCTTTTTTCTGTTCGAACCCAAGTTCACTCGGATAGGACTAAAGTTCATTGGAATGACCATCCACTCGAACGATTCGCACGCATGTTTGGACAAATTGACTCGGATGGTTAACAAACCATTGCGACAGTCGGACATGGGCGTTTTGGTCCAGCAATCACTCGGACGCCCGCGCATCATCACTCTGCGGGTCGCGTCTACTTCACGCGGACGCCCGATGCATCGTCACTCCGCAGCACGCGTCTACATCACTCGGACGCCCGCGCAACATCACTCCGCGCCACGCGTCTACTTCACTCGGCCGCCCCGCGCGTCGCCACTCGGTTGGTCACCTCATAACCACTCGGCCGCCCCGCGCGTCGCCACTCGGTTGGTCACCTCATCACCACTTGGCCGCCCTCACCTCATCACCACTCGGCCGCCCCACGCGTCGCCACTCGGTTGGTCACCTCATCACCACACAGATTTTAAAAGTTTTTTCTGAAATAATTGTTGTTGCTTATACTTGTAACCAAAATCCCCCAGTGGGTGACTTAGCTGCGAATCTGTTTCGCCTAAGTTCAAGAAATCCTATCGAGTGATGAGTCAGCCTCCCACTCGGGGGCTTAGCTGCAGTCCAGTACTCGCCTAAGTTTGAAAAAATCCTACCGAGTGGAGAGCAAACCTCTCACTTGAGGGCTTAACCGCAGTCCAGTACTCGCCTAAGTTTGAAAAAATCCTACCGAGTGGAGAGCAAACCTCCCACTCGGGGGCTTAGCTGCAGTCCAGTACTCGCCTAAGTTTGAAAAAATCCTACCGAGTGGAGAGCAAACCTCCCACTCGGGGACTTAGCTGCAATCCAGTACTCGCCTAAGTTTGAAAAAAAATCCTACCAAGTGGAGAGCAAACCTCCCACTCGGGGGCTTAGCTGCAGTCCAGTACTCGCCTAAGTTAGAAAAAATCCTACCGAGTGAAGAGCAAACCTCCCACTCGGGGGCTTAGCTGCAGTCCAGTGCTCGCCTAAGTGTTTGAAATCCTACCGAGTGGAGAGCAAGCCTCCCACTCGGAGGCTTAGCTGCAGTCCAAGTACTCGCCTAAGTAGCCAAAATCTGACTGAGACAAGAGCAAACCTCTAACTCAAGGAGCTGCATCACAAGTATAATGTGCGCTCCATCCCTATCCGCAAGGACACCAAGACGAAGGTCGACTGTCACCATCGCCTCGTCACCACTCGGCCACTCGCGCGCCTTCAGATAGCTAAGTCATTTTACATCCTGTTATTTCCGTCTTCCCGAGTGTCCCGTAATTCACACATCACGTTCACTCGGAGGCCATGCCGCCGAGTGTACCTCTATGCTCGGCTGCTTATTTTCACATACTTGCTTAGTACTGGTTATGTGACTCACGAGTCCAGCTTCCATTTTTTCGCATGCATCATTCACGAACACCATGTGTCGTTCTTCATTTCGAGTTTGCATCGGTCCTCCGGGGCTGCAACTCAGTTAAAACACTACACTTCCATTTTATTTGAGCCAGTATTCCAATGAGTTCGGTCGGATCCGTCGCTTCGACAAGTTTGAACGGATCCTTCGCTCTCTCAGACTCTTGCTGGTCAACCAGCAAGCCCCTTGCACTCCCAGCAGGTGTCTATGGGTGTTATTCACACAAATCATTTCAGCACACATCAAATTTCCTTGAGAAATTATTTCGTTGGCTTGTGCCATTTTTACACAAGTTATGCGATCACTCGACGGCCCTATGCGCCAACTTCATCGCTGCTCGGACTCGGTCACCGTACCGGTCCTAGCGCACCACAACACCGACCTTGTCACCTGTTGGCTTCAAACACATTCGGCCAACCCCTCAGAGGAATCCTCTTCATCATATCAATGACATAGACCTCGTCAGGCATGAGACTGATAAGTCCCTTTTATAATTAAATTGCACACTTCACTCCCTGCGAGTTTGCCTCTTTCGAGCATCACTCAGAAGCCTCTCCTCATCTTTACCCGAGTCCGACTCGATGAATTACAAATTATTCATTCAAAACTATATTTCTTGTATTCTGGCACGTCCGTTGTCGAAGCCTATAGTACGCTTGGGGGCTACGCCGCACTCGGGAGCTGCAGCTCATTCGGAATGACACTCTCCTAAGTGGTCGAGTACTTCATCACCAGTCAGACCCTTCACTTCAACAAGTACATTCGATCCGTCACTTTGACAAATTACATAATCACCCAGACACTCTGCACGCCATCTTCGTTCCTACTCAGACTCAGTTGTCGCGCCGGTCTTGTTGCGCCGCAGCCACACTACACCGACCTCGTCACTACATCATCTTCGAAAGCATCTGGCTAACTCCTTCAAGGACCATTTTTGCCACTTGGCTGGACACTTAGTCCTTCACTAGGCCACCTCGCCTAGCATCACTCGGCCGCCCCACGCGTCGCCACTCAGATTTACACGTCTTCACCACTCGGCCGCCCCGCGCGTCGCCACTCGGATCTGCACGTCTTCACCACTCGGCCGCCCCGCGCGTCGCCACTCGGTTGTACACGTCCTCGCCCCTCGGCCGCCCCGCGCGTCACCATCAGTTGGACATGTCCTCACCTCTACACCCCCAACACTGGAACAACTAAGTTACTCATATGTTCAAACCTCATATCACACTCTGTAGCAATCTTACCTTTTTCGAGCATCACTCGGGGGCTTCGCACAGCCCTGGGCCATGTCGCCCTCATGGGTTACGCCCATTTGGTCAACCTATTGATCACATTAGGAATATTCTTCTGACCATACATGCTCGGTCTGCCGAAAATCTATAAGGGTAGTACTGTCCACTCGGACGATCGCCCAAATCGTTACCTGAAGTCATCTTTAAGACTGCAAAGGGTGAAAACAACGCTCCTCTACGGATACACTTGACCCTTATCCTAGGCTCCAAGGCGTCAGTTTTCCAAACTTGGACTCGGAGATAGCATGTGCTGGTGTTCCTCTAGGATAATGAGTGACCTCTCTCCGGAGAGTCAGCCCACACACTAGCCTCGCCACTCGGGTTTCATAGCACGTCCATGTCAGACCACTAGTCTATCTCCTCCGGGAGACATACGAGTGCCACCAAGTTTTTCCTTGCAGTCAACATACCTCGATCAGTCGGGAAGCATGTCCACTCGGACAAATATCCCTTTCATGCAAAAGGGTGAAAACGAAGCTCCTCTACGGATACGATGTACTCTTGCAAATACCCCTTCCACACAAAATCTAACGGTCAATATAAGAAGTACTACTGGAACGATTACTCCCTGGAGTGTCCGGCTTTTTTCTACAGTCGGCAGTTTCAAAGCCGAATTCATTCACCGTGCCGAGAGCACGAAGATTCACCTGCTTGATCGAGTTCCAGCCTGAATTTATTTACCGTGCCGAGTGCACGAAGATCATTCCGACTGACTCAGCTCCAGGCTGAGCTTATTTACCATGTCAAGCACCTGAAGATGCATCCGATTGACTCAATTTCAGACTAAAAGATATTTACCGTGTCGACTGTGTGGAGGTTTACCAGGAGACTAAAACCCTCTGCCCGACTCATCTAGTCCGACAGAGGCTCGGGGACTACACCCAGCGGGTGCACTCAGCGTGCCCCCACTGGAAGATAACTCGGAAAGAAACATTTTGCTCGATGCAAAACCAGCTCCAGAATTACTCGACCTCCGAGTCAGAGAAGAACAAGTTCGATCAGTACCATCTAAGAAGAGTTTTAGTTCTCTCAGACCCCTGTCGACTGCCCGCAGTCGACGGCGGTCTCGGGGACTACACCCAGTGGGTGCACTCAGCGTGCCCCCACTGGAGTAATCTCCACTCGGTATGGCCTGACCAGTCCGAGTGATGAACAACAACAAAAAAGACAGGCGCTAAGACTCCCGCCGACTGTTGGTATCCACTCGGAACGGTCCACCCGGTCCGAGTGACGGCCAAACAACAACAAAAAAGACAGGCTCTAAGACTCCCGCCGACTGCCCGCAGTCGACGACAGTCTCTGGGACTACACCCAGTGGGTGCACTCAGCGTGCCCCCACTGGAACGGTATCCACTCGAACGGTCCGCCCGGTTTGAGTGACGGCCAAACAACAAAAAAAGACACGTTCCAGGCGTGAAGAAATTTCGAGTAATCAGTTACTCAATGCAGGACCAGCTCCAAATCACTCCAAAAAAATTGCTATAAGGTGAGTTTAACGCTCCTCCACGGACCCGTTTGAGCTCATTTCACTCGGACACCATACAGTCTGGAATCCGTCAAGGCAACATGCGGAGATAAGATCGCCGGGTGACCAGAGGGAGTTCATAAGTGCCTCTGCAGCACTCGACTCATCTGGGAATTCACCTCGACTCGACCCGCTCAACCTCGACCGATTCAGGGGCTAATGACGAGGACATGTATTGGGGGTAGGGTAACATGCCTAACCTAAAGGCCCTACCCATGGACACCGTATACTTTGTACTGGACCCCTGGGCTAGATCGCCGTCCAGATGTACCGCAACTTGAAAGTCACTCGGACGGCGATAACCACTCGGAGCACGGCACTTCACTCGACGAGCTCATTCCACTCGACCGTGTAACTCACTCGGATATGCAAAGACCAATAGTCAGCATGACGGTTTTGTAGTGGACAAGCATTATGGCATTGATACTCCACCGTGTAACATAAGGGGTGAGGGGGTGGCGCACTCTATATAAGCCACCCCCCACCACTAGACTAGGGGGCTTTTTGGGGGCTTCCACCTCTCTCTCTTTCTAACCATTAGTCTCAGGACATAGCTCAGGCATGGAGATCCGCTCTCCCCTCTCTCTCAAACACACATTGTAATCCCCGGATACATACTCAGATAAAACAAAACCTCTCCGGAGCACGAGACGTAGGGTTGTTATCTCCACTGTGAGAGGCCCGAACTCGCTAAAACCACCGTGTCATCCATATGCATCTCGATAGATCATGCTCCTTTATCCTATCCCTCTTTTGTCGGAATCGTTACCACGACACCAACTCCTCCTTTATTCTTCGGTTGCATCAGACTATCCCACGAGCGCCAGTGAGCCTTTCTCTTCCCTTGCGCCGAGCCCCAATAGTAGCTCCTGACCATTCTTGTGAGCTCGTCACAAACAGAAAACGGAAGTTTAAAAACTTGATGTACATGGGGTAGGACTTGTGCTACTGATTTAATAAGGACCTCTTTTCCGGGCTGCGCCAAGAATCCATCTCCCCACTGTAACAAGTGTTTTGTTAAGCTCATCTGAAGGAATTCGCTCGTGAGAGAGAAGTAAAAAAAAAGAAAGAGAGAGAGAGAACTTTTATTTATTTTTTAAGATCCAGCATGATGCATTGCTGTTGGCTTTCATTGATATAGCATAGGAGAGCGGGGAAACAGGGTTTGATCAAGCGAGTTTGGTTCAAGTTGGAGCGCGCTCTCTCTCTCTCTCTCAAAATAAAAGGTTGAAGTTGGAGCAAAAATAAGTAGTAGCACCTGGCCGCTATACGAATCCCCCCATCTTGTGACCGTGAACACACTTGAAAATTATGGGCTACTTTTCTTGACATAAAATAGCCGTACAACTTCATCAGATCAGGCAGAAAGTGATGCTGTGCCGACGAAACCAAACTGAAGATTTTCTGAAACTTGGGGGTATCCGTCCACTTGCTTCTGATCGAACTTGGCCATATGAATCATATTTGTCGTTCACGTTGTTTTTCGTCGTGGGTGTGCCAATAATGCCCTGAGAATCTTACGGATGACATGATATGTGCCCATGTGGATGTGGGTTTGTATTTTGAGTATTAAATTGTTCTAGCATGCAATATAATTTAGTATTTCCTCCATATCAAAATAAGTGTCGCTCATGTAGTACAATACAAGTATACAGCCCTTTTAAACTGCTGGGGACGGAACAGGTAGTACAGTATATAGCACGCAACGCTGGAATAGATGAGTTTAGTTCATCAATGCCTCCTGCCATACTATCGTGCTACTTGTTCTACGTAGGTCGGCAGAATTCCATTTCGAGATTTTCAGTGTTGCAGACGTTGAAAACAAACAAGGTGTTGTTTTGTTTTCACCCTAGTTGTTCTACTTGTTCTACTTGTTCTACTCAGGGTGTTGTTTTGTTTTCACCCTAGTTGCAAGTCCACCCCCGACTTGCAACTCGAGGCATGTAGTTTTTTTAGGGGCCCAATTGCAAGTCAACCTTCGACTCGCAACTAGGGGGCGTATATTTTGTAGGGGCCCAATTACATGTCAACTATCGACTCACAATTGTCCATGTGCGGAGGGACTGGCCCAGGCACACTCGTCTGCTATTGTGCTTTTTTGGACAAACAAACAAGAGACAATACGTGGGATGATGTCATACTTAGATGTGACATAACTACTCAAAAAAAATGTGTCCTTGTTTTTGGGAAGTGTTAGTGTTTCAGAAAATATTCAAAAAAAATTAAAAAAAATGCATTTTAAAAACTTTTTGAGTTTTTTAAATTGTTCATGTTTTCAAAAATTGCTTGTGTTTTCAAAAATGTTTGCAACTACAAATATTGTTCACATTTTTATTTAAATATTCTGCATCTATAAATTTGTTCACAAATTTTTAATAAATGTTCAAAAAGGTTTCAAATCTGACGATGTAGTGAGTTCCTAAATATTCACGCTGATTAATTATCGCAAACATCCATTTATTCTAGTGGCTAGAAGACACGCGTTAAGTAGTTGGAGCATGGTAGTTCGATTCCTTCTTAAGTGTGGCTTTTGTCTTGCAACTTTTTCTTGTTTTTTTTCTGAGACGAAACAACATACTTAAGATTTTTTTTTCCTGTGTGCTACAAACCAAGAAGCTTCGGTGCCTAGCTGTGTATACCCGCCAGTCGAGACGCACTCAGCTTGTTTAGCACCAACGGAGAAACTCGGCTGGACAACCATCAAACAAAAATTAAACGAATCAGCTGTAGAAAGTTGTCAATGAAAGAGCCACAAGCAAAATGTGACATCATATTAGATGTAAGATAATATCTCACATCTAAATATGACATAGAATTCGGATAACGCATATTTATCGGGTACAGGGAGGCATCATGCATGCTCATACAGCAAGCCAAGCATGCAAACAGCCACACATGATACGTGGCCCCTTCATCACTTCCTCTGAATTATTTTCGTGCCCCACGCCACGAGCACATACACACACACACACACGATCACGTCTTGCCACTGATCACTAGCCCTTACTTAGCGTTGACGAACCTGCAGTCCTTCCTGACCTCCCCCTGCCCGCCGGTGAGCGGCCCGTTCTCCGACATCCTCACCAGCGCCGCCGCGAACGTCTCACGAAAGTACCCGTTATCGGCCGCCATCTTCTTCACGAACGGTGCGGTGCGCGGGTCGGAGGCGAGCCGCTGGTCCACGAGCAGGAGGCCCCGGCCTTTCAGCAGGTTCTTGTGGTACATGTTGTCGAGCACCATGGGCGTGGCGCGGTCGTTGCGCGCGTACGCCACGTCGCGGGTGTCCTCCCTCGCGTCCGCCGTCGGGCACCGGTCCCGCAGGTACGCGCCGTACGCCGGCTCCATGCCGCCGTCCACTGCCGGGTACAGCCGCGCCACCAGGTTGTTGCAGTGGACGCGGCCCACCGAGTGCGCGCCCAGCAGCGCCACAACGGCCTCCGCGTCCAGCCCCATGGCCGCGAACCGGGACAGCACCGCCGACACCGTGTCGTTGTGGTTCGGGACGTACCGCTCCACCTCGCCGTACCGGCTCTCCGTGGCGTCCCGCCGCCCCGTCCGCATCGGGATCGCCGCCGGCCCGCCCAGCATGGCCGCGCCGTCCCTGGCGGCCAGCGCGAGCACGTCGGCGCACGACACTGTCCCCGGGCATTCGCGCTCCAGGGCGGACTTGATGGCGCCCACGTACTTGAAGTTGCGCATGCCGAAGCTCCTCGGGGAGGCCTGCTCGGAGACGAGGCCCGTGGCGGCGTCGGTCTCCAGGAGCAGCGACGCGTCGCAGGACTTGACGGTGCAGTCGTGGAAGAGGGCCCGGAGCCACGACACGGCCGTGTTGCCGTGCTCCTCGTACAGCCTCCTCACCTGCTCCTTGACGATCTCCTCCGCCCTCGGGCAGCTCTCGGAGTAGTAGTTCAGCCTCAGACCATCGCCGCCACCACCACTCGCCGCGGCGGCGGCAGCATTCCCTGCCATGGCAGCAGATTAAGCAGACCGTGTTGAAGTTCTACTGCTCGAGAAGTACTTGTAGATATCCATGATCGATGCATTTCAGACGGAAACTAAGGAAGGAAATTTGCAGTTAGTAACTTACGAGCAGTGAAGCAGCACAAGAGGAGCAGTGCAGATGCCACTGGCACTAGGCTTGAGCTCAGACCCATCTCCAGTTCACTCTGCCTTACAGATATCCAAGGGGAGTGGAAGGTGCTCCACCCACTCTCATCTCGTCTCGTTCTTATAGCCTGGGCGCCGAGTTGGAGGGAAGAGGTGAATGAAAGTGACACCATTGGAGATGGTCCAGTGCTCTATATCCATGAAAATGCAGTTACTTCCTGGCTGACCGACACATGCGAAGGTGTGTGCAAGTGCAGCAGTAACAGAAACACAAGTCATAAACTTGGTTGAATGCGATTAAAGCCACGTTGAAATCAACTTTCTGTAAGAGGGGCCTTACTTGACAGTTGCTGAAAGAAGAACAGCGGTCAGTTCCATACCTTCCCAGCTTCCGGAAAGTGGGGACGAGCGCGCTTACATGAATTTGACATGCACCACCACCTTACTCCATTTCAGCCAAAGAGATTTGCAGTGCATATGTGGTTCAATGAAAGCGCTTGAAATGAATGCATCCATCAGTTACCTGACTTGGTTTCCTAGACCTCAACTCACAGCCTGCAAGCTTCAGACGATTGCATATGCCACTACACATAAACTTCCCAACAGAGATCCACATTAAAAACCTCCGGGAACTGGCTACCATGAACAAGCAAGGTAGTATGGGGGGAATTGGATAATTAAATTAAAAACCATTGTTTCAGCGTTGCGTGCCTATCTTAAACATCTGAAACTCGGACAGCAATGCATTGGTCTCAATCAGGCTTAAGTTTCCAAGTACCCACGCTATTGCAATGCAGTGCATGAGCCATTATTGCGAACCACCGCTAAGAACAAATTGTGTGAATGCTGAAAAATATTGCAAATAATACGACAGACTCTATAAATGATGTTTTGGGATATCTATTTTTTTCAGGAGGTCTGCTTCGGTACACCCCCCCTCGCTTAACGTATAAGGGCATTTTGGGCATACGGTGCTTAACGTATCCCGCGCCGTATGCGGCGTGCCCATACAGGTAGAGCCGAGCGCATGGCTCGAGCCGATACGGTCGGCTCGCATCTACCCTCTCCCCCTTCGTGCGAAACAAAAAAACCACGACCTGCGTTGATCACGCGGCCCGTTCCAACGTCGCCCCGCCCCGCCGATCGCCGCCATTACCCGCCGATCGCCGCCCTTACCCGCCGATCGCCGCCTTTCCCCGCCGATCGCCGACCATTTTCCCGTCTTCACCCGGGATCTGGCCGGCGCGGACGTTGTTGGAGTCGCCCGCCGTACGTGATGTCGCCTCCGTGCATGTCGTCGCGGTGACGTGGCCTACGTGGACGCCGTCGCCGCACGCAACTCCGTGATCAACCTCTCCGGGAACGTCCTCGCCGTCCGCAGCCACGCCAGGCCGGCCGAAGTGCACGTGCACGCCATGTAAGCCGTCTAGTTTGTCAAAAAAATTGTATCAGTAAATAATTATGTGCGATCACTTGTTAGATAAGAAGTTGTCATATGTATGATCGTAGTACATTTAATTTGATTTAAAATTGATAGATCAATTTTTATTATAATATTGCAGTGTTGGTTGTGAGATCATTCAATGGATAAAGAAACTGCATTTACGGATCTGTTTTTGGACACGAGTGAGTGGGATGGTAGCGATAGTGTTGATCGTACGAATGGTAATGATAGTAAAGATGATGATGATGGCAGCGACAATGAATCCTGGTCGTCGTACGATAATTTACCTGAGGAGGATTTTCAAAAGAAGGAGGAGGGTGCTTGTAGTGAAAACGTAAGTGTCGTGTACAATCTTTTCGTCGGATGAAGAACCATATGGTACTTACATGTGCATATGATTTTTTTATGTGCAGGAGGATATTGACGTCCTGAACGAGGAAAATCATGGTGTTGAATCTTTCGCGGATAACATAAACCAGGTTCGGTCCAAAATTTAAGATGTCATTGAATAACAAAAACTTGTTGATGACAACTTACACTTGCTTATGTGGAATATTGTAGGCTAACTTTGATGGTTGGAGTGGTGATGATGAATATGAGCATGAGGATGGAGCTAATATGGACATTGAGGAAGCTGAAATCCAGCAACGTGCGCTGGAGACACAGTTGAAGGTTATGGGTATGACATTTGCATCACAATGGGAGGCCTACATGTTCTATAATAACTACGCCAAAGACCGTGGATTCAGTATCAGAAAAGATAAGGTGAAACGAGGAAAAGGACTTTCAACCACTGTTCGGTATAGGCGATACGTTTGCTCGAGGGCAGGAAAACGTCTCAGTAAATTTTTAAACCCGAGGGCCGTACCCGCAGGCTAAGACCTGAGACTCGTTGCGAGTGTGGCGCACATTTAGTCGTGAAGTTGGACAAAGGACGTGGAGTTTGGTTCGTGGCAGCTTTTATGGATGATCACAACCATTTGTTAGCGAGACCAGATGAGGTGGTATTTCTGTGGTCACATCGAGTGATGGGAGATCACCAGATAGCTGAGATCTTGGCGATGGAGGGAGCTGGGATCAGAAAGCATATCATCGTCGACAACTTCATTAGCAGGTATGGCTCGTATGATAAGTGTGGGTTTCTGAGACGAGACATGTACAACCTATGTTGCCGAGAAAAAATGAAGTTGATTGCGAAGGGTGATGCTAACACGGCAATCGGGATTATGAGGAGCAAAAAGGAGAAGGATCCAGACTTTTTCTTTGAGTACGTGCTCGATAAGGAGGGCCGTTTGAAGAGCATGTTCTGGTGTGATGCACAGTCGCGGTGGGACTATCAGTTGTATGGAGATGTGACTGTGTTCGACAGCACGTATAAGATGAACAGATATGGTATGCCGTTTATCCCCTTTGTTGGTGTAAATAATCACCGTTGCGCCACAGTTTTTGGTTGTGCCATTGTGTCCAACGAGACCGAAGCGACGTACGTGTGGCTGCTCCAGACATTCCTGAGGGCCAATTGTCAGAAAAAGCCAAGGTCAATCATCAGAGATGGAGACGCTGCAATGATACGAGCTATTCGGTTGGTTTTGGTTGATGTGTTGCACCGTCTCTGCTCATGGCACATGGAAAAAAAACATGCAGAAGCACCTTAATTACAAATCGCTAAATGAGTTCAGGGCACTCTTGTACTACTCCACCTCTCCAGCCAACTTTGAGGCGAGATGGCACGCTTTTGTCCGTAAATGGAAGACTGATAAAACAGAAGAGTGGCTGAGTAGGATGTACAGGAAGAGGAGTCTGTGGGCAGCATCATATCTGTCCGATGGTTTTTTTTTGGGTATGCGCAGTAATCAGAGGAGTGAAAGCCTTAACTCTTGTCTTCACCTTCACCTGGACGGCGGTATGACTATTGTTGACCTAGTTGTGCATTATGAGAATTGCATAGTTCGACTACGTGAGAACAAGGCGCATGATGACTGTGTTTCAAATCAGTCATTCCCACCATCAGTCACAGAATATAAGGATATTGAGAAGCATGCTGCCGAAGTATTCACTCATTCCAATTTTTATATTCTTCAACAAGATCTGAAGAAGATGGGAGAGCTTGAGATTTTTGAGATGCTAGTGGGAGTTGACTGTTGGGTAACGTTGCAGAAAACAAAAATTTTCCTACGGTTTCACCAAGATCCATCTAGGAGTTCATCTAGCAACGAGTGATTGGATTGCATCTACATACCTTTGTAGATCACGCGCGGAAGCGTTCAAAGAACGGGGATGAGGAAGTCATACTTGACATGATCCAAATCACCGGAGATCCTACAGCCGAACGGACGGCACCTTCGCGTTCGACACACGTACGGTCAGCGTGATGTCTCCTCCTTCTTGATCCAGCAAGGGGGAATGAGAGGTTGAGGAAGATGGCTCCAGCAGCAGCACGACGGCGTGGTGGTGATGGAGCTGCAGTACTCCGGCAGGGCTTCGCCAAGCACTATGGAGAAGGAGGATGTGTTGGAGAGGGAGAGGGAGGCACCAAAAGCGTGGGGTGAGAGGCCCTCCTTCCCCCCCACTATATATAGGGAGCCTAGGGGGGGCGCCGGCCCTAGGAGATGCAATCTCCTAGGGGGGCGGCGGCCAAGGGAGGAATCCCTCCTCCCCAAGGCACCTAGGAGGTGCCTTCCCCCTTTGGGACTCTTCCCTTCCTTATCTCTTGGCGCATGGGCCTTTTGGGGCTGGTGCCCTTGGCCCATACACGCCAAGGCGCACCCCCTACAGCCCATGTGTCCCCCCGGGGCAGGTGGCCCCACCCGGTGGACCCCCGGGACCCTTCCGGTGGTCCCGATACAATACCGGTGACCCCGAAACTTGTCCCGATAGCCGAAATAGCACTTCCTATATATAATTCTTTACCTCCGGACCATTCCGGAACTCCTCGTGTCCGAGATCTCATCCGGGACTCTGAACAACATTCGGGTTACTGCATATACATATCCCTACAACCCTAGCGTCACCGAACCTTAAGTGTGTAGACCCTACGGGTTCGGGAGACATGTAGACATGACCGAGATTGCTCTCCGGTCAATAACCAACAGCGGGATCTGGATACCATGTTGGCTCCCACATGCTCCTCGATGATCTCATCGGATGAACCACGATGTCGAGGATTCAAGCAACCCCGCATACAATTCCCTTCGTCAATCGGTATGTTACTTGTCCGAGATCCGATCGTCGGTATCCCAATACCTCGTTCAATATCGTTACCGGCAAGTCACTTTACTCGTACCGTAATGCATGATCCCGTGAGCAGACACTTGGTCACTTTGAGCTCATTATGATGATGCATTACCGAGTGGGCCCAGTGATACCTCACCGTCATACGGAGTGACAAATCCCAGTCTTGATCCATGTCAACCCAACAGACACTTTCGGAGATACCCGTAGTATACCTTTATAGTCACCCAGTTACGTTGTGACGTTTGGTACACCCAAAGCACTCCTACGGTATCCGGGAGTTACACGATCTCATGGTCTAAGGAAAAGATACTTGACATTGGAAAACTCTAGCAAACGAACTATACGATCTTGTGCTATGTTTTGGATTGGGTCTTGTCCATCACATCATTCTCCTAATGATGTGATCTCGTTATCAATGACATCCAATGTCCATAGTCAGGAAACCATGACTATCCTTTGATCAACGAGCTAGTCAACTAGAGGCTCACTAGGGACGTGTTGTGGTCTATGTATTCACACATTTATTACGATTTCCGGATAATAAAATTATAACATGAATAATAGACAATTATCATGAACAAGGAAATATAATAATAATGCTTTTATTATTGCCTCTAGGGCATATTTCCAACAGTCTCCCACTTGCACTAGAGTCAATAATCTAGTTACATTGTGATGAATCGAACACCCATGGAATTCTGGTGTTGATCATGTTTTGCTCTAGGGAGAGGTTTAGTCAACGGATCTGCTACATTCAGGTCCGTATGTACTTTACAAATATCTATGTCTCCATCTTGAACATTTTCACGAATGGAGTTGAAGCGACGCTTGATGTGCCTTGTCTTCTTGTGAAACCTGGGCTCCTTGGCAAGTGCAATAGCTCCAGTGTTGTCACAGAAGAGTTTGACTGGCCCCGACGCATTGGGTATGACTCCTAGGTCGGTGATGAACTCCTTCACCCAAATTGCTTCATGTGCTGCCTCCGAGGCTGCCATGTACTCCGCTTCACATGTAGATCCCGCCACAATGCTCTGCTTGCAACTGCACCAGCTTACTGCCCCACCATTCAAAATATACACGTATCCGGTTTGTGACTTTGAGTCATCCAGATCTGTGTCGAAGCTAGCGTCGACGTAACCCTTTACGACGAGCTCTTCATCACCTCCGTAGACGAGAAATATTTCCTTAGTCCTTTTCAGGTACTTCAGGATATTCTTGACCGTTGTGCAGTGTTCCTTGCCGGGATTACTTCGGTACCTACCTACCAAACTTACGGCAAGGTTTACATCAGGTCTGGTACACAGCATGACATACATAATAGAACCTATGGCTGAGGCATAGGGGATGACACTCATCTCTTCTATATCTTCTGCCATGGTCGGACATTGAGCTGAGCTCAATTTCACACCTTGCAACACAGGTAAGAACCCCTTCTTAGACTGATCCATATTGAACTTCTTCAATATCTTATCAAGGTATGTGCTTTGTGAAAGACCTATGAGGCGTCTTGATCTGTCTCTATAGATCTTGATGCCTAATATATAAGCAGCTTCTCCAAGGTCCTTCATTGAAAAACTCTTATTCAAGTAGGCCTTAATGCTGTCCAAGAGTTCTATATCATTTCCCATCAAAAGTATGTCATCTACATATAATATGAGAAATGCTACAGAGCTCCCACTCACTTTCTTGTAAACGCAGGCTTCTCCATAAGCCTGTGTAAACCCAAACACTTTGATCATCTCATCAAAGCGAATGTTCCAACTCCGAGATGCTTGCACCAGCCCATAAATCGAGCGTTGGAGCTTGCACACCTTGTTAGCATTCTTAGGATCGACAAAACCTTCCGGATGCATCATATACAATTCTTCCTTAAGGAAACCATTAAGGAATGCCGTTTTGACGTCCATTTGCCATATCTCATAATCATAGAATGCGGCAATTGCTAACATGATTCAGACGGACTTTAGCTTCGCTACCGGTGAGAAAGTCTCATCGTAGTCAACCCCTTGAACTTGTCGATAACCCTTAGCGACAAGGCGAGCTTTATAGATGGTCACATTACCATCCGCGTCTGTCTTCTTCTTAAAGATCCATTTATTTTCTATGGCTCGCCGCTCAACGGGCAAGTCAGTCAAAGTCCATACTTCGTTTTCATACATGGATCCTATCTCGGATTTCATGGCTTCTAGCCATTTGTCGGAATCCGGGCCCGCCATCGCTTCTTCATAGTTCGAAGGTTCACCGTTGTCTAACAACATGATTTCCAAGACAGGGTTACCGTACCACTCTGGTGCGGAACGTGTCCTTATGGACCTTCGAATTTCAGTAGGAGCTTGATCAAAAGTATCTTGATCATCATCATTAACTTCCTCTCTAGTTGGTGCAGGCACCTCAGGAACATTTTCTTGAGTTGTGCCATTTTCCGGTTCAAGAGGTAATACTTCATCAAGTTCTACTTTCCTCCCACTTACTTCTTTCGAGAGAAACTCCTTCTCTAGAAAGAATCCATTCTTGGCAACAAAGATCTTGCCTTCGGATCTGAGGTAGAAGGTATACCCAATAGTTTCTTTAGGGTATCCTATGAAGACGCATTTTTCCGACTTGGGTTCGAGCTTTTCAGGTTGAAGTTTCTTGACATAAGCATCGCATCCCCAAACTTTTAGAAACGACAGCTTAGGTTTCTTCCCAAACCATAATTCATACGGTGTCGTCTCAACGGATTTCGACGGAGCCCTATTTAAAGTGAATGCGGCAGTCTCTAAAGCATACCCCCAAAAAGATAGCGGTAAATCGGTAAGAGACATCATAGATCGAACCATATCTAATAGAGTGCGATTACGACGTTCGAACACACCATTATGCTGAGGTGTTCCAGGCGGCGTGAGCTGTGAAACTATTCCACATTTTCTTAAGTGTGAGCCAAACTCATGACTCAAGTATTCTCCTCCACGATCTGATCGCAGGAACTTGATTTTCCTGTCACGTTGATTCTCAACCTCACTCTGAAATTCCTTGAACTTTTCAAAGGTCTCAGACTTGTGTTTCATTAAGTAGACATACCCATATCTACTCAAATCATCAGTGAGGGTGAGAACATAACGATAGCCACCGCGAGCCTCAACACTCATTGGACCGCACACATCAGTATGTATGATTTCCAATAAGTTGGTTGCTCACTCCATTGTTCCTGAGAACGGAGTCTTGGTCATTTTACCCATGAGGCATGGTTCGCACGTGTCAAATGATTCATAATCAAGAGACTCTAAAAGTCCATCAGCATGGAGCTTCTTCATGCGTTTGACACCTATGTGACCAAGGCGGCAGTGCCACAAGTATGTGGGACTATCATTATCAATCTTACATCTTTTGGTACTCACACTATGAACATGTGTAGCATTACGCTCGAGATTCATTAAGAATAAACCATTCACCATCGGAGCATGACCATAAAACATATCTCTCATATAAATAGAACAACCATTATTCTCGAATTTAAATGAGTAGTCATCTCGAATTAAACGAGATCTTGATACAATGTTCATGCTCAAACTTGGCACTAAATAACAATTATTGAGGTTCAAAACTAATCCTGTAGGTAAATGTAGAGGTAGCGTGCCGACGGCGATCACATCGACCTTGGAACCATTCCCGACGCGCATCGTCACCTCGTCCTTCGCCAGTCTCCGCTTATTCCGCAGCTCCTGCTTTGAGTTACAAATGTGAGCAACTGCACCGGTATCAAATACCCAGGAGCTACTACGAGTACTGGTAAGGTACACATCAATTACATGTATATCACATATACCTTTCGTTTTGCCGGCCTTCTTGTCTGCTAAGTATTTGGGGCAGTTCCGCTTCCAGTGACCACTTTCCTTGCAATAAAAGCACTCAGTCCCGGGTTTGGGTCCATTCTTTGGCTTCTTCCCGGCAGCTTGCTTGCCGGGCGCGGCAACTCCCTTGCCGTCTTTCTTGAAGGCTTTCTTACCCTTGCCTTTCTTGAACTTAGTGGTTTTATTCACCATCAACACTTGATGTTCCTTTTTGACTTCTAGCTCTGCTGATTTCAGCATTGCAAATACTTCAGGAATGGTCTTTTCCATCCCCTGCATATTGAAGTTCATCACAAAGCTCTTGTAGCACGGTGGAAGCGACTGAAGGATTCTGTCAATGACCGCGTCATCCGGGAGATTAACTCCCAGCTGAGTCAAGCGGTTATGTAACCCAGACATAGTGAGTATGTGCTCACTGACAGAACTGTTTTCCTCCATCTTACAGCTGAAGAACTTGTCGGAGACTTGATATCTCTCGACCCAGGCATGAGCTTGGAAAACCATTTTCAGCTCTTCGAACATCTCATATGCTCCGTGTCTCTCAAAACGCTTTTGGAGCCCCGGCTCTAAGCTGTAAAGCATGCTGCACTGAACGAGGGAGTAGTCATCGGTACGTGCCTGCCAAGCGTTCATAACGTCTTGTTCTGCAGGGAGAACAGGTGCGTCACCCAGCGGTGCTTGTAGGACATAATCTTTCTTGGCAGCTATGAGGATGATCCTCAGGTTCCGGACCCAGTCCGTGTAGTTGCTGCCATCGTCTTTCAGCTTGGTTTTCTCTAGGAACGCGTTGAAGTTGAGGACTATGTTGGCCATTTGATCTACAAGACATATTGTAAAATTTTAGACTAAGTTCATGATAATTAAGTTCATCTAATCAAATTATTCAATGAACTCCCACTCAGATAGACATCCCTCCTGTAATCTAAGTATAACATGATCCGAGTTAACTAGGCCGTGTCCGATCATCACGTGAGACGGACTAGTCAACATCGGTGAACATCTTCATGTTGATCGTATCTTCTATACGACTCATGCTCGACCTTTCAGTCTTCTGTGTTCCGAGGCCATGTCTGTACATGCTAGGCTCGTCAAGTCAACCTAAGTGTTTGCATGTGTAAATCTTTCTTACACCCGTTGTATGTGAACGTTGGAATCTATCACACCTGATCATCACGTGGTGCTTCGAAACAACGAACTGTCGCAACGGTGCACAGTTAGGGGGAACACTTTCTTGAAATTATTATGAGGGATCATCTTATTGACTACCGTCGTTCTAAGTAAACAAGATGCAAAAACATGATAAACATCAGATGCAATCAAATAATAATAGTGACATGATATGGCCAATATCACATAGCTCCTTTGATCTCCATCTTGGGGCTCCATGATCATCTTGTCACCGGCATGACACCATGATCTCCATCATCATGATCCCCATCATCGTGTCTCCATGAAGTTGCTCACCAACTATTACTTCTACTACTATGGCTAACGCGTTTAGCAATAAATTAAAGTAATTTACATGGCGTTTCTCAATGACACGCAGGTCATACAAAAAATAAAGACAACTCCTATGGCTCCTGCCGGTTGTCATACTCATCGACATGCAAGTCGTGATTCCTATTACAATAGCATGAACATCTCATACATCACATATATATAATTCATCATTCATCACAACTTTGGCCATATCACATCACAGAACACTTGCTGCAAAAACAAGTTAGACGTCCTCTAATTGTTGTTGCAAGTTTTACGTGGCTGAAATAGGGTTCTAGCAAGAACGTTTTCTTACCTACGTGAAAGCCACAACGTGATTTGTCAACTTCTATTTACCCTTCATAAGGACCCTTTTCATCGAATCCGCTCCAACTAAAGTGGGAGAGACAGACACCCGCCAGCCACCTTATGCAACTTGTGCATGTTAGTCGGTGGAACCGGTCTCACGTAAGCGGACGTGTAAGGTTGGTCCGCGCCGCTTCATCCCACAATACCGCTGAAGCAAGATAAGACTAGTAGCGGCAAGAAAGTTGACAACATCAACACCCACAACAAATTGTGTTCTACTCGTGCAAGAGAACTACGCATAGACCTAGCTCATGATGCCACTGTTGGGTAACGTTGCAGAAAACAAAAATTTTCCTACGGTTTCACCAAGATCCATCTAGGAGTTCATCTAGCAATGAGTGATTGGATTGCATCTACATACCTTTGTAGATCACGCGCGGAAGCATTCAAAGAACGGGGATGAGGAAGTCATACTCGACGTGATCCAAATCACCAGAGATCCTAGCGTCGAACGGACGGCACCTCCGCGTTCAACACACGTACGGTCAGCGTGACGTCTCCTCCTTCTTGATCCAGCAAGGGGGAAGGAGAGGTTGAGGAAGATGGCTCCAGCAGCTGCACGACGGCGTGGTGGTGATGGAGCTGCAGTACTCCGGCAGGGCTTCGCCAAGCACTATGAAGGAGGAGGATGTGTTGGAGAGGGAGAGGGAGGCACCAAAAGCGTGGGGTGAGAGGCCCTCCTTCCCCCCCACAATATATAGGGAGCCTAGGGGGGGCACCGGCCCTAGGAGATGCAATCTCCTAGGGGGGGCGGCGGCCAAGGGAGGAATCCCTCCTCCCCAAGGCACCTAGGAGGTGCCTTCCCTCTTTGGGACTCTTTCCTTCCTTATCTCTTGGCGCATGGGCCTTTTGGGGCTGGTGCCCTTGGCCCATACAGGCCCAGGCGCACCCCCTACAGCCCATGTGTCCCCCCGGGGCAGGTGGCCCCACCCGGTGGACCCCCGGGACCCTTCCGGTGGTCCCGATACAATACCGGTGACCCCGAAACTTGTCCCGATAGCCGAAATAGCACTTCCTATATATAATTCTTTACCTCCGGACCATTCCGGAACTCCTCGTGACATCCGGGATCTCATCCGGGACTCCGAACAACATTCGGTTACTGCATATACATATCCCTACAACCCTAGCGTCACCGAACCTTAAGTGTGTAGACCCTACGGGTTCAGGAGACATGTAGACATGACCGAGATTGCTCTCCGGTCAATAACCAACAGCGGGATCTGGATACCCATGTTGGCTTCCACATGCTCCTCGATGATCTCATCGGATGAACCACGATGTTGAGGATTCAAGCAACCCCGCATACAATTCCCTTCGTCAATCGGTATGTTACTTGCCCGAGATCCGATCGTCGGTATCCCAATACCTCGTTCAATCTCGTTACCGGCAAGTCACTTTACTCGTACCGTAATGCAAGATCACGTGAGCAGACACTTGGTCACTTTGAGCTCATTATGATGATGCATTACCGAGTGGGCCCAGTGATACCTCACCGTCATACGGAGTAACAAATCCCAGTCTTGATCCATGTCAACCCAACAGACACTTTCGGAGATACCCGTAGTATACCTTTATAGTCACCCAGTTACGTTGTGACGTTTGGTACACCCAAAGCACTCCTACGGTATCCGGAAGTTACACGATCTCATGGTCTAAGGAAAAGATACTTGACATTGGAAAACTCTAGCAAACGGACTATACGATCTTATGCTATGTTTAGGATTGGGTCTTGTCCATCACATCATTCTCCTAATGATGTGATCTTGTTATCAATGACATCCAATGTCCATAGTCAGGAAACCATGACTATTTGTTGATCAACGAGCTAGTCAACTAGAGGCTTACTAGGGACATGTTGGTGTCTATTATTCACACATGTATTACGATTTCCGGATAACACAATTATAGCATAATAAAGACAATTATCATGAACAAGGAAATATAATAATAATGCTTTTATTATTGCCTCTAGGGCATATTTCCAACATTGACTGCCACACCTTCATCGTGACATAGAGAAATAACCGCAAATTTCAGTTCGGCGTGAATTATCGAGCTGAAAACTCTAAAAATACGATAGACTGCAGTTGTGGACGAATGCTTCGGAAAGGATTGCCTTGCAAACACATTTTGTATGTGTTGGTTCATCTGAAAATATCTAAAATACCTAAGTGTTGCATCCTTAAGAGGATGTCGAAAGTTGTGAGAGGTGGGCTGCCTGCACAGCGAAAGAGTGACATGTTTGGCTGGGGTTGGACAGGGGCAGAGCAGCGTGCTCGCTATAGTCAACTCAGTATAACAGGAGCTGAAGCTTTTCATGTTGCTTCAAATGATTCATTCGTGTTTGATGAGTTGATGCGGTGTCTGCGGAATATAATAGCGAAGAAAAAGGTCCCTGATAATGATGTTGTTGGTAGTAGAAGAAATGCGCATGAGGAGCCACGTCAACCGGAACAACATGTTGATGTCATAGGTGATCCCGTGAAAGTTTCCACGAAGGGCGCCCCTAAACAGAGCACGACAGGGCGGGCAAAGAAAGATCCAAATGTTACAAAAAATGGAAGACCAAAATCATTTTCTGAGAAAAAACCCGGTCCTCTTTGTGGCATTTGTAAGAAAGAGGGCCATAGACGGCAAACGTGAGAATGAAAAGTAAGTTTTACATTATTTTAATTATTTTTTGGTTTCTCTCCTTACAATTGCCTGACGAGTTGTTTACAATTTGTTATGTAGGAACCGGGCATAAAGATGAAGTATTCATAATTAATTGAAGGCACTCGTAATTTCTGTTTATTTGTTTAAAGATAAGAGACATGGCACTTTGAGTTTATTCTTTAAGCCACCTTGTTCGATGGAAGGCACTGGCACTTTCAGTTTATTTGTTTAAGAATTGGAGACATGGCACTTTGAGTTAATCTTTATGCCACCTTGTTCGATGTTATGAGACACGCGATTTTTATTATTTTGTGTGAAACATGATATATTTATATGAGTGTGTTACTGCTGTCATGACTTTGTCAACTGATTAACATTTTTTAAATTTAATGTATGTGAAAAAAATATTTGAAAAAAAAGCCCAGCCGTGGCCGGGCGCGCGCACGGACAGTATACTACAACGCCTTCTGGGAGGCTTTTCGGCCGGCGAGCGGGGAGGCCACGGCGTACAACAGGGCATTCATTAGTGTTCTGTAGCGAGCTTGTGAGAAGGCGAAGACGGGAGTATATAAACCGGTCGGCGCATTTCTCCGCGGGTGAGGTGGGACTAAACTTAGTCGGCACAACGCGCTAGCGTCCCCATCCGCACAAGAAGAGGATCGGCCCACGCGCCCGACGCGCGTCGTTTATGGGCCGACAGATCGCCATATTCCCCCTCGGGATCGTTGCATGTGCCCGCTGGGTGGGGCGAGACGAGACCTCTGCCACCGGGCGCGCGGCTGTCGGTCGGTCGGCTGCTGGGCCAGCAGACCCGCGCGTGGCGCACGGCGAATCGCGTCAGCCCGCACTAGCGGGACTGCGCGGGCCCGCCACTGCCTCGGCTGTCGGCCACCGCATGGGCTGGGCTGGAATATTCGTCGGATCCAGCGCCGCTGCTGCCAGCACAATCGACGTGGGAAATTGTGCAGGTTTTGTCCACATCGCGCCAACTCAGGACGGCAGGGATATTTTCTAATAAATAAATGACCGCCGCGAGTAGAAAAACAACGGTACATATAACATCGCAGCCGTAAACCGATACATTTTAGACAGCAAAAATATTACTTGCCCACACGCATTTAAATGTTTAGTCTCACACGAAAGCGATAAATAAAACGTGAAAAATTGTCGAAATCTATCCCAATGCCATGTCGCATTACAATCGTTCAAAGTATCCAACAACAGTAGGGAAACCTTCTACGGAACTAAAACCCTACCGATGCTAATACCCATTCCTTCTTCATGATTTTAACAATTTTCATCTTGACCTTCTCTAATTTGTTCATCTCTGAAAAAATAATTTCCGCGACAATACGTGGCCTTGACTCATTAATCTCTTCCTGGTCAAATTCATGTGTCCAGCGATTTTCGTCCCAGTATTTTATGCACCACATCACAAAAAGTCCACAAGACACTCTGCAATAAACATGTGTGATCAGGTTAGGATATAGCATGCACTTCCTTGTACTCATTTAACTTACCCATTGTTTTGTCTCGGCATTTTATACTCATTAATTGGCCACGATGAGACTTCTGGAAATTTTTTTAATTCAAGAGTTGAGTTGGCCTCCATAATATCCTTCGAAATTTCAGCTCTCTGAAACAAATTAACAAACCAGAATTTAATGTATATACTATGGTTATTCAAGAGTTGAGTTGAGTTGGCCTCCATATATGACTCAATATTTTTGTGAATGCGAGTGTGAAAATTATAGCGTACCAGGGTGGCAATCATATTGCGAATTCTTTGGCTAATTGCGCCTTTAGAATTTGAGTCAAGAACTTGAAACTCCTCCTTGACGGTGTGCATCACTATGGTTATCCAATGATTATCATTAACGTGCATAGGAAAATACGCCTACATAGTAACCAAATTATGTTAGTGCAATTAAATAGTAATGTCTAATAAAAACAAATAAATATGAAAGCAATACATTGTCCCGTTTGAAATACTCATCCATTACTCTTGCAATGACTTTTGTTTTCTTTGTAACATGTTCTGAGTCATTTACTGACTTGGTCTTTCCCCTTGCCCTACTCAACATAAATTTGGGGAACCACGTTGTTGATATGTAACGATCAGAAAAATCACGGTGTTGTAGGTGTTTACAATATGCATTGATAATCTGCATACATAAACAAAAAATTTCTATCAACTTGTGAAGTACAAATGAGAGATATGTTAAAACCAAACTCATACTTACAGCGCCATGCAACCATTTAAACGTCAGGACATCATTAAACATAGCTGGCGTGCATATGTCCCCATCTGGTGGCGGCATATCGACCACGGTTCAGTGTGCATGCTTCTTTGTCGATGCTAGAGTCTCAACAAAAACTCTCGCTGCCTCTATGTGATCTGGAGTCATATTAAGAGAACTTGCTAGAATTGAATGTGGTGACGATGCAAACAGATCTAAAACAATGCAGCTACAGTCATTAAAAATAATAATAAAATTACATAACGCGTGAATGAATTATAAAGTAGTACTTGACTTACTTTTTTAACACGTTTCTTGAGGGTAATAAGAATGTCGTAGGGGGATTGGCAATATTTCGACTTTTTTCTTTTGCGCTTACCATCATTTTCTTGACTGCCTTCACCATTACCTATGTTGCTCTCTGCCGGGAAACTCTCAAACGTGTCTTCGGACTTTGTTGGTGACAAAGCATCCATAGACTCACCAGAAATATCAGCATTCTGCGGGGTTCGGGACATAGACGGAAAGTCTTTTGTACGTATAGTTGATGCCGAAGATGGAGAGTTTCCATTATCGTCTATAATTAAAGGATCAGTAGCTTCACCTTTACCCGGTGTCGTCGCCGGAGCACCCGTGTCATCAACGGGCACGGAGGTATCATTGATACCCGTGAAAGATGTTCATACCTTTACGTCGGTAGGTGAATCAACATCTGGCCAATATTTTGATGACTTGTACTGGCCATTCTCCATCCCAACTCCTTCACCTACATTATCAAATTCGTCATTGTTGTCCCTCTTATTGGGTTTGTACAACACACCTTCCGTGTTCAACCTTTCCATTACCATCTACAAACACAAATGAAACACGATAAGTAGTTGAGCAATTAAACCATGTTCAATACAACTTCTAAATTACCTGTGCACATCTTTCGGGTATATTGAGAACCTCCTTGTGAAGCAGCTTTATGTATGTCATCACACGGTCCATACTACAAGTCGTGTTCGATGAAACCGCGGACGTGCTTGGCTTTCTACTCCTGCCACCACCTTTCCGTTTAGGTTTCTTCGTTTCTTCCTCTGGGACAGTCCCTTCACGTGCTACCTTAGCACGTCTGTACTCTTCGCTAACGCAGTTTTCAATCTGTACAACAAACAAAAAAATAAATTAAATAATAAATATAATTAATTACTATGTGCAACCAATAAGGACTTTACTTATTGACTTACATTGCCGGTGCCATGCCCGTGCATGTTGTCATAGTCGTCTCGCTTTTTCCCTTCCGTTTCTGGCCAGTTAAGCATTAGTGGGTATTCACGAGACAAAGGATCAAATGTATCCACACCAATTGGCTCAACTTTTTCTCAGTATATATACTGCATGATAGTAAACACAACTAGTCAGACACATAAAAATCATATGTACATACAACTATTACGAAATGACTTGTACCTGAAGAAGAGCCAAGTTCCCGATAGGCCACTTGAATTTTTCAAGATCTTCGACCATTTTTTAATAGCATTCATGCACACCCCCAACGTGAAATCGTTCCAATTGTATGACTTGATAGCGTTCACGTCCTCCACCATTTTGTAATAACGATAAGGAACAAACTTGGTGGATTGTGGTGCTAAGACTGTACCCATAAGAACCAGTACGGCCCTTCTCAAAAAATCATCATCATATGACTGAGTATCAACAATATTTTTTATCAACTCATCGATGAGGATTAGGCCTGTTCTTTTGTCTAGAAACCGATTCGGAACAATTTTTTTGGCATCTAGTTGTACTGTTGCTATCATGCTACTGACATCATCACCCTCGTTACACATCCCGAATATGTCATAAACATCTTCATTAAGCACACTGATGCCGTCAGTATTTGACCGAATAATAAATCGCTTTCTACTACTATCATACGTTGTAATCATAAATTCCAATAAATTTTTCCTCATTTTCACCGAAGGAATTCTCAACATACTGTCCAAATTTGTGCCACGTAGCATCATGCGCTGTCTGGGTGTGAATTTTCCCATCAATTCACACCACTTCTCAACACATCTCCCAATTCTTGCATTCTAAATAAGATGACAGTTATCTAACTAGTTACGAGATTCAAAAAACATTACATATGGTTTAATACCATACCTTCCGGCGTCTCGACGTGCACCGGCAGCCCCCGTTGCCTAACCCCACCCGGTGTGGGTTAGTCGTGGCAGCCACGCGCCCTGTGCCCACACCAGCGCGCTGGCCGACGGGCCGTCCTAGGGTTTAGGGTGCCGGCGACTTTGCCGAGATGGCACGGCCGGGCCTGAGATCCAAGTCGCGCGCAGATGCCGGATTGTATGGCCGCCGTCAGGCCGGCAGGGAAGGGAGTTGGGACGGCCACGGCGGTGCGACCGTCGGACCGGGGAGGGGTGAGGACGTGCGTGGAGGCGGCGGGGTTTGGCGGTCCTGGGGCGAGGTAATGGCGGCGTGGTTTCCATGTCATGCACGCACGTACGGCGTCATAGACGTGGTCACGCCATAGTGGGCCACTTGGCCCGTCCCGTAAAACTACCGCCGGCTGGCCCACGATGCATTTATTAAAAACATGCATTGTACTTCAACATTTCAGTTTAATACCACATCGCTAAGCCGGTGCGCCGTTGACTCCTTTATATAATTTTCTTTTGGTCAATGCACAAACATCTCAGTTTGTGGGACTCTATTTGGAGGATATGCAGGATCGATGTGAGTCTTCACCTGCTCTGAGCTTGTGAAGGTTCACATGGATCATGCATATTCTTCAAAAAGAGAGCCATTATCTCCGATGTTTTTTTAACGTCGGAAAATATTAATGCATTTTTTAATGCGTTCTCTTTTCGGACTCAGTCGGTGGACCCCAAACTTTTTGCACACGCACTCATCAACAGGTCCATCATGCGTGCAAGTTTTCATAATTTTCCAGCACCGTATGAATTTCCTATGGTTTTCTCCGTGAAACGCACCGAAAACACTGACCGGGCGTGACACAACGTGTGTTTGGTGTCCGACGTCGTTCAAATCTTGTGGGGGGCCCTAAGATGGGCATGCCCACTGCCTCCCAAAATTGGGTGACGTTTCGTGCATGCCACCTTGTACCACCAATGCAACCGGCACTGATCGGATATGAACGATGTCAGTCTCGTACTGCGTTCTCTTTTCGGACTCAGCCGGTGGACCCCAAACTTTTTGCACACGCACTCATCGACAGGTCCATCATGCGTGCAAGTTTTCATAATTTTCTGGCACCGTATGAATTTCCTATGGTTTTCTCCGTGAAATGCACCGAAAACACTGACCGGGCGTGACGCAACGTGCGTTTGGTGTCCGGCGTCGTTCAAATTTTGCGTGGAGCCCTAAGATGGGCATGCCCACTGCCTCCCAAAATTTGGTGACGTTTCGTGCATGCCACCTCGTACCACCAATGCAACCGGCAGTGATCGGATATGAACGATGTCAGCCCCGTACTGCGTTCTCTTTTCGGACTCAGCCGGTGGACCCCCAAACTTTTTGCACACGCACTCATCGACAGGTCCATCATGCGTGCGAGTTTTCATAATTTTCCGGCACCGTATGAATTTCCTATGGTTTTCTCCGTGAAACGCACCGAAAACATTGACCGGGCGTGACGCAACGTGCATTTGGTGTCCGACTTCGTTCAAATATTGCGTGGAGCCCTAAGATGAGCATGCCCACTGCCTCCCAAAGTTTGGTGACGTTTCGTGCATGCCACCTCGTACCACCAATGCAACCGGCACTGATCGGATATGAACGATGTCAGCCCCGTACTGCGTTCTCTTTTCGGACTCAGCCGGTGGACCCCAAACTTTTTGCACACGCACTCATCGACAGGTCCATCATGCGTGCAAGTTTTCATAATTTTCCGGCACCGTATGAATTTCCTATGGTTTTCTCCGTGAAACGTACCGAAAACACTGACCGGGCGTGACGCAACGTGCGTTTGGTGTCCGACGTTGTTCAAATCTTGCGTGGGGCCCTAAGATGGGCATGCCCACTGCCTCACAAAATTTGGTGACGTTTCGTGCATGCCACCTCATACCACCAATGCAACCGGCACTGATCGGATATGAACGATGTCAGCCCCGTACTGCGTTCTCTTTTCGGACTCAGCCGGTGGACTCCAAACTTTTTGCACACGCACTCATCGACAGGTCCATCATGCGTGCAAGTTTTTATAATTTTCCGGCACCGTATGAATTTCCTATGGTTTTCTCCATGAAACGCACCGAAAACACTGACCAGGGGTGACGCAACGTGCGTTTGGTGTCCGACGTCGTTCAAATCTTGCGTGGGGCCCTAAGATGGGCATGCGCACTGCCTCCCAAAATTTGGTGACGTTTCGTGCATGCCACCTCGTACCACCAATGCAACCGGCACTGATCGGATATGAACGATGTCAGCCCCGTACTGCGTTCTCTTTTCGGACTCAGCCGATGGACCCCAAACTTTTTGCACACGCACTCATCGACAGGTCCATCATGCATGCAAGTTTTCATAATTTTCTGGCACCGTATGAATTTCCTATGGTTTTCTCCGTGAAACGCACTGAAAACACTGACCGGGCGTGACGCAACGTGTGTTTGGTGTCCGACATCGTTCAAATCTTGCGTGGGGCCTAAGATGGGCATGCCCACTGCCTCCCAAAATTGGGTGACGTTTCGTGCATGCCACCTCGTACTACCCATGCAACCGGCATTGATCGGATATGAATTTTTTATGATTTTTTCCGTGAATTCAATTCTATATTAAGTAGTGTTTTTAATATAATTACATAATAAATTATATATTAAGTATTGTTTTTAACATAACTACTAAATAAATTCTATATCAAGTACTATTTTTTAAAAAGGGTATTTTCCAAATTATTATTATTTCTAAATTATAACAAAAACCTCTTTACTATTATGAAAACTACTTTAGCCATTAATGCAAAACACATAAAAAAATAATGAACATTACATAAATTATTGAACATTTATACAATACATAGGACTTTTCATTATTATTTATACAATACAACATTTATTAAAAAATTTACTATTATTTTTTAAACAATAAACACATAACAAAAAAACAATGACACCGCGCGTTGGACGGCCCAATGACTGTGCGCGACGGCGCGCGTGGGCCGGCCCATTGAGTGTGCGCGCGGTGCGGGGGCAGGGTCGGCGGGGTGACGACTAAAGTTTAGTCCCACCTCGCCCGTCGAACAACGCCGCGACCGACTTATATACCAACCTCCCACCACCGTTTCGAACTCCTCTCATTGTCGCCCCGTCCCGCCACTACCCCGTTGGCCTGTGCTGTAGGCCATAGCTGGGCCGAAAGGCCGGCCCTTTCACCACCCGGCTTGATCGGGCCGGACCGATTAAGCGCAGTTGCGGCATGCAAGCACAGGTGGGCTTTTTTTGCATCACAATTTTATTGCCTTCTATGAGTCACGGCGCGGGGGGAGGTGGAAGGGGCACTTTTTTAGTCCCACCTCGCGCGCCGAGGGACGCCACGACCGGCTTATATACCCACGTTCGTGCACATTGCTATATGAGACAGTTCGTAATAAATTGGTTTGACCTTGCACTGCTAGCAGCGGCACTGCCGCACTGCCCGGTCTGTGTAAGCTCATTACACTGTCCGGGCAGTGCGGCCGTGTACTGCTAGCAGTGTAAACTCAAATCATATCATTATTATCTGTCTTATTTTTTATTATTTGCCACACTATGCAAATTTCATGAGTACTATCTACAATATTTTTTTGACATCCTTCAAATGAACCCAAATTACATTAGTAATATCTACCATCATATGTATAATGTCAATACGAAATAAATTCTATATTAAGTACTCTTTGTAATATAATTACTTAATAAATTCTGTATTAATTAGTGTTTTTAATTCTATGTGAAGTACTGTTTTTTATTAACGGTTGTTTCCAAATTATTAGTTATAGCAATAAACTTATTAATTTATTTTCGACATCCTTAAAATGAACTCAAATTTTTTTATAGTGTTCCACAATCATCACTAGGATGCATGCCAAGTTTTCTATATTTTTTATCGCTTTATGAATTTTCTATAATTTTTCTGTGAAAACAACACATAGCACACCCCGGACGTGACACAACATGTTTTTGGTGTTCAAATACGTTCAATTCTTGGATTGAATGTCAGGGTGACCATACCAACTCACTTGCAAAAGTTGAGGTCATTCAAAATATGTCGAAAAATTGACCTCCTTCTTCGGAGACCGTTCGGGCAGGACTGAAGGACCTGTCCGAAAGGAGTTTTTTTCCGACATCCTTGAAATGAACTCAAATTTTTTTATAGTGTTCCTCCATCATCACTAGGATGCGTGCCAAGTTTTGTATCTTTTTTATCGCTTTATGAATTTTCTAGAATTTTTTCTGTGAAAACAGCACATAGCACACCCCGGACGTGACACGACATGTTTTTGGTGTTCAAATATGTTCAATTCTTGCATTGAATGTCAGGGTGACCATACCAACTCACTTGCAAAAGTTGAGGTCATTCCGAATATGTCGAAAAATTGACCTCCTTCTCCGGAGACCGTTCGGGCAAGACTGAAGGACCGGTCCGAAAGGAGTTTTTTTCGACATCCTTGAGATGAACTCAATTTTTTTCCATAGTATTCCACCATCATCACTAGGATGCATGCCAAGTTTTGTGGCTTTTTTTACTTTATGAATTTTCTATAATTTTTCGGTGAAAACACCACATACCACACCCCCGGACGTGACGCAACATGTTTTTGATGTCCAAATACATTCAATTCTTGTATTGACTGTAGGGGTGGGCATACCAACTGACTTGCAAAAATTGAGGTCATTCTAAATATGTCGACAAATTGGCCTCCTTCTCCGGAGACCGTTCGGGCAAGACCGAAGGCCCCGCACGAAAGGAGTTTTTTTCCGACAGCCTTGAAATGTACCCACAATTTTTTATAGTGTTCCACCATCATCATTAGGATGCATGAAAAGTTTTCTGGATTTTTTTTCGCTTTAAGATTTTTTCATAATTTTTTCGTGAAAACACCACATACCACACCCCGGACGTGACGTAATATGTTTTTGGTGTGCATGCATGACAAGTTCTCCGGAGACCGTTCGGGTATGAGGGAAGGCCCCATGCATGCGTTTTGCGACTGATTTTTCTACAATTTCTGTGTCGATTATCATCTCGTAATGTTGAAATGTATCTTTACATTTATTTTTTGAAGTTGCACGACTAACATCAAATTAAACATACGGATTTTTTTTCAGATAAGCGATTCCGAGTTCATTCATAATTCAAAATATTTTACATAACCCTAAACATAACCGAGCACTGCTCTTACATAACTTAGACCGAAATTTAAATAAAAACCCTAACACTAGACTACTCGTCGTCGCTGGCGCCAGTGAGGTCGACGACCGGGGCCATACCGCCGGCCTCTCCTTCGCCGCTGTCGCCGCCATCGTCGCCACCGTCGTCGTCGTCGTCGCTGCTGAAATCCCACCAGTTGTCTTCCCGCGCCTGCTGCTCCTGCACCGCCGCTATGGCCGCCAGCCGCTCTCGTTCCTCACGAGTGGCCGCCGCCTCCTCCTCTGCCGACCGGGCCAGCACCGCAAGTAGCCCCGGCGTGTCGTCGGGGTCTCTGTCTTGCGCGAGGGCGGCCTGCGCCGGCGGGATCTCGACCAGCGCCGGCAGGGGGCGCCTGTTGTGCCGGGGCAGTGGGGGCGGCTGGAGGTGGGCCATGGCGGCGGCGACCACGGGAAGTGCCGTCCTCTCCGGTAATGTCCCCGACGGTGCGGCCGGACGCCGCGTCCCTGAACGCGCCGAGGACGATGTTGAAGTTCTTCCCGCGCCAGAACCTACGTCGGGCCCTCCGGTTGTACCGGCCGCCAGGGAACGCGCGGAGCTGCTCCCTCGTCGGCGGCGGTCCCATGGTTGGGATGCCGTCCGCCCCGATCCGCCATGGCCTCGGCAACTTGGCTGTCGGCGGCACCATCAGGTCGTACCGGGCCAGATCCTCCGTGTCGCCGATGGTCAGGCTCAGCGGCCAGACGCCGCTCGGCCACGCGCCCTCGTCGGAGTCGCTGGAAGACATTGCCGGCGAGGAGGGGGAGATGGGCGGGCGAGGAGAGGAAGAGAGATGGGCGGGGCGAGGGAGATGGCACGGCGTGGTGAGGGGCTGGCGCGGCCTTTTATAGACGGCGGGGGAGGGAGGTGGGAGGGCGAGCCATCGGCGACGCGCGCCCCGAGGGAGAGGCGGGCGGCTGGCGGCACGGGCGGTGGCGTGTGAAAGCGAGGCAACGGCGGCGTGTGAAGGCGCGGCGCGGCAGCCGAGGCATCCCTGGCGTCTGGGCGCGGCAGCGGTGGCGTGGGAAGGCGCGAGGACGGCAGGCGATGCGTCGGTGGCGTGTGAAGGCGGGCGGGCGGTCGCCGCAGCGGCGGCAGCCGACTGGTCGCGTCAACTGCCGGCCCGAGGCGGAAGGCTGGCGGGAAGCGCCCGGTCGCCGCACGCGCGGCAGTGGAGGGCGCGGACTACGAGGGTAGCAGGCGGGCGGCAGAAGATCAGCCACGAGCAGTCGGCGCCTGCATGCACCCCGCCATTACTGCAAAGCAGTTAATTGCACGGCGATACGGCCGTCCACGCCACATCCACACGTACGCCCCACCGGTCAACGCCGATTTTTTTAATAAAACACGCCCTGCATCTGACATACTGGGCCCGTGGATGCTAACTGCTCGGCTCGGCTCGCGTGTTCACGACTGCCAAGCGGCTCGGCTCGTCCTGCAGCCGCGTACACATAGGCGCGTGGAGTATCGGCGTGGACGTGCGAGGGGTCATTTTTTTAAATAAGACGATCGTGCCCCTGACAGCGAAGGGGTATGAAGGAATCTCAGTCCTTGATGTGTTTAAAAAGGATGTACCGAAGCAGAAGTGTTTTTTCAGATACTACACATATGGACCAGAAAACAGAGTGGAATGATGGCATGTCGCGTCGACTACCCTAGATCTCAGTTATTGCAAGGGGTATTGGGACCGTTCTTATACATGGCTGTGGCCTAATAATGCGGATCATTTCTTTTTGCACTGTTTTATTTGTGCCACCACCTTACACTATTTTGGTCAAAAGATCTGCTGGTGCATCCATCAGTTATCAGCTACATGGCTTGGTTCTTGGGCCTCGATTTACACCGTGTCGTTTTGAAATGTTCACTATGTGTAAAAAAATAATATCCAGGGAGTGTTAAAATTGTGTTCTTGCGGTATTAGAAAAATGCTGTCCATTTTGAAAAAATGTTGTGACATTTTAGAAAATGTTCATGATATTATTAAGAAATGTTCATGCAATGTTAAAAAATATTCATACCGCACAAAAACAAATGTTCACGTGTTTTGAAAATATGTTCCTAATTTTAGAATAATGTTTCATACAATTCATAAAGAGGTTCAAGACAGTTAGCAAAATACCACATGTTTCAAGAATATGTCTGTGACATTTTCTGAAATTATATAATTTTATGCATAACTTGAAAAGGTACAGTCAAAAAAAAATGTTCTAACACTTAACACATGTTCTCGTCATTATAAAAATATATTCATGGCATTTATAAAAATGTTCAACGTGTGTTACAAAATGTTCATTGCGTATTAAAAAATATTAAATGCATATTTGAAAAAAGGAAAGGGGGAAATGGAGAAATAAATAAATAATCAAATTATGATAAAGTGTAGCACAGAAAACAAAAACATAAAAAACACTACGACACCTTCCAAAAACCGGGCGAAAGGCTAATAAAATCAATTCCAACCGTAGAAACTGCCCACACCACATGTGTTGTTGCGTCGGCCCATCAGGACAGTCGCATCAGGCGATGTTGTACCATCTCCCTTACTCCACCCTTGCCTCAAAAATAAAATCTCCCTTACTCCCCCCAATTTCAAGCACGAAGATTATATCTCGCTTATAGCGACTATAGCATCAGTGTCGCCTGAAACATTGCCCCCATGTGTAGCTACAAGTTCGGCCCATTTTTCATGTTTTTTTTAGTTCACTGGGTTTCGATAGAGACGTTTCTGGTTTTAGTCGGTCATTCTAATGGTTTTAGCTCGATTTTATGTAGGCCGTTTCCTTATTTTGGTTTTTTGTTTTCTTTGTTTTGCACTTGTTTTTCCTTGTTTTTTTTTGTTTTTTCACCGGTTTTCTTAATTTCTTGCTCTGTTGTCAATTTTTTCAACAGTTTTGTTGTTTCTTTATCAGTTCTCATTGGGTTTTTTCTTTCCTTTTCATTAGTATTTTTCTTCTCTTTAGTTTTATTTTTGTTTTTTGTCGGTTTTTATTTTATTTCTTTTTTAAAACATGTAAAATAATGTCAGTACAAAATCTAAATTTTAAGTGTACATGTGAAACTTTTTTTGATACACCTTGAAATTTCAAATACATGATATACACTTTTCTTTTAATATATGTTTTTTCTGAACTTTTTAAATACATGCTCAACATTTTTTAAATACAGATTGAAAATTTTATTAATGGCAATAAACATTTTTTGAAACAATGAAAACATTTTTCAACATAGTATAAACGTTTTTAAAATCTCCTGGACATTTTTTGGAACACGTGAATATTTTGATTAAATGTCATGCCAAACTTTTTTATGGAATAAATATTTTTTAACCGCGGCAAACATATTTTGTACAGACCTTGACATTTTTTTCAAATACATGATTAATATTTTTTTTGAACACTGATTAATATATTTTTTCAAACATATTTTTTGATGTTAACTCATTTTAATACACAGTCTACATTTTACATAAACACCGCGAATATTTTTTATATACATTTTGAAATACATGATTAACATTTTTTGAAAGCTTATGTTTTTCTGTGTCTTCCTTTTTACATACAGATTTTAAATTATTTGTATACATCGGGAATATTTGATGTATAGGAGTTAACATTTTTCAAATACATGATTAACATTTTTTATATACATGTTTTGAATTGTACTTTTTTGTACACACATTATACAATTTTCATATACATTAGAAATATTTTTCTATAGACGTTTAACATTTTTAAATGCATGATTAACATTTTTAAGTTTGTATGCAAAGTGAGTTTAATAATAGATATATTGAAAATATTTAGAAATATAGGCAAAAGTAAAAAAAGACGAAAGGAAAAGTATGAAAAATAGAGAGGAAAAATAGCACTGAAGACCTGTTGTCCGCGCTGGTCCGACCATTCTGACGGGTGCTTTGAGCGAGACGTGCTAGTGTCTTGTATCAAGCGAGACATAGTCGCGCCCACTTTCAGTCTTGGATTCCCTAATTAAGTCTTAAGGGTTGTTTGGATACCGCCCCTACCTACGCTGCCAAATCGGGCTGACGATTTTTTGGCGCACAATTTTGCTGTCGTGGACTCACACGCGATTTGGCTAAAAGATTGAACGCTCGGCCAGGCATTTGGCGTTGATCCAAAATATTGGCTTCTAACCAAATTTGAGCCAATCAATCACTCAACGTCCAGAAAATTGGTAAGGTTGCTCCCGATCACGATCCAAACAGACTCTTAACATCGGTCTGACCTAGTAGTGAAATCAGAGGCCAGCCCAATAGCTTATACCGTCTTAAAGCAAGCAGGTGCTCGTGAGCGGCAGTCATAGAAGACACTAAGTATGAGCTTAAGATGTGGTTTTTCAAATATGTAATTTCGGTTTGTTGGCGTAGTGCCAATTCTGCCGCTCACGAGCTAGCCAAATTTGGGTAGGTCTTGTGAACCAAATACGATGAGTGGGAGTTTGATGTATCAGCCCCTGTGGCTTTGTGTTCGGGTGAGGTACCCGAACACCGTTAAGTTACAAAGCATTTGCTTTGCCCCAAAAAAGAAGTCTTGAACAAGAAAAGTCTTTACAGCTTGGAAATGGCAGGCCCTTGGCAGCTGGCTGAAGCGCGTGATGAGAAGAAGGATATGCCAATTCTTTTCGTATTCCGCTCACTCGCTAAAAATAGGACGCAACGCACGTACCGGCATATTTTCCACTTGAATCAAAGAAAAAGCAGAGGTGCCGACAGACAGAAATGGGCCCGGTCCGTCCAAGGCCTCCAAATAAATTCCTATCCAGAGCAGAAAATCGCAAAGGAAAGCACTGGATGCCTTGCTCTTGCTTGCCAACCCTATGTCCGGCTTCATTTCCATTTCTTTTTCTTTGCCTAAAAAAGATCGTCGTTTCCTGCTGCACTTTTTTTTAAAGTGTTTCCTGCTGCACTTAGCATTGTTGAGAGCAACTTCAATGAGACGACTCATTTTATCCGCATGCGTACGTTTAGATCGGCATGGACAAAATTGAAGGCCCAATACGCCGACACAAATTCAAATCGTGTCCGCCTGACGTCCGGGCTGATCCATTTCCAGCCCAAAATTGTGCCTGAAATGCGTCGGCGCGGACGCGAAGCGGACACGCCGCGCGTCTCCTCGGTGTTCGCCGCTGTCCCACTTGGCGGCTACTAACTACCGCTCATCGTCTAATTAATGACGACCACCGACAGCGGGCCCACTAGTCAGCCAGTGAAAGCGTCTTTTTTTAACCCACGCATGCGCAGGGGCCGGCCTCATCCACTTTCGTCCACTTCCGTCCACATCTGCCCCCTCCCCCTCCAACCACCACCCCCTTGTGCTTCCTCGCCGGCGACACCATCAAACCCTAGCAAGCAATGGGCCTCTTCGGCAGTAGCAACGGCAAGGGCAAGTGCACCCTCGACGCCTCATCCTCCTCCTCCTCCTCCCCTCCGCCCCCGGCGCGTGTCCGCCCAGGTCGCTGGCGTCTGCACATCCCAGTGCACCAAGCGCAATGGCACTGGGAGTACAGGCAGTCGTTGTTCTACCTCGACATTACGCTGCCGCACCACTGGCACCTGGATCCGCAGCGGATCCCGGTGCCGGCGGTACAGCGGACACAACGGGCGCACGACGAGGAGGTGCACAGGAGCCAGGCGCGGCTCGCGCTGGTGCGGCGGCGGATGCCCGAGTATGCCGCCGACTCTCCCAATTGGGAGGCTTGGTTTGTCCTCGAACACGAGGAGCAACGGCGGCTAGGCATCGACGCCAACCCGCCGTCGTTTCCACTGCCGCCCTCGCAGGTAGAGCCGGAGGAAATGGAAGCGGAGGCGGAGTACCAGACCGCCCTCGAGGAGGCCCTGGAGCACGCACTGGAGGCTAGCTGGCTCGAGGAGGACGCGCATTGGGATGGGCTGGAGCAAGCCCTTGTCTTGTCGACGGCGGGGGACTCCGTCCACACCCCGCTCTTGATCCCGCCTCCATCGCCGCCGTCGCCCGTCCTCGAGCCCAAGCCGGATCCGGAGCCGACGCGGAAGCGCTCCCCGCCTCCACCCAGTTGGTCGGAGGAGGCCTACACGTGGACCGGCGAGTATCGCGAGTGGGTGAGCGCGCCTCCGATCCACTACGTCGTGACACCGGAGAAGGAAGCGGCCCACCTTGAGCGCTGGAAAAGCGCACTGGCTCGCCCAGGAGCAGGCCGACGACGAACGGCAGATGAGGACGAGGAGGAGGAGCGCACCCGGCGGGCCGCAATGTCGCCGCCCCCGCAGACACCGGAGGAGGCTGCCCTGACAGCGTACCAAGCGGCATTCGGGTGGGCTGGCCTTGCTCCCGTCTTCATCGACCTCATCGGCGACGATGGTGATAGCGACGCCGACATCAAGAACAAGGGCAAGGCCGACGACGTCTAGGACATCGTGCGGACGCAGACTTTTTTTTATGTTTTAATTGATGTTTAATTAGGTTTAAGTGAACTTTGATGAGCGGTTGACCGGCCACTTAATATTTAATTATGTTTATTTCTGTGAGCTGTTTTTTCCTACGCCGACAGATTTGCGTCCGTCTTTCGTTGGACGGTCAAGACGCCCTTAGTCGATTTAAACGGACGAAAAGCTGGCAGAGCGCGTGTGTGCCCCTTTTGCAAGTTGCAGAAATGCGGTGGCAGAACTATCCCTCCTTCTGCCTCTATCCTACCACCTCCGAATTCCAACGTGATCATGAGCTCACACTAGCCACTAGGCCAGGACACGTGTACCGTTGCCAAACCATCAGAAAAAGAAGAATATATATATTTTTATACACAAATAACGACAATTTCGGTCCGGCGAGCGTTATCCATGGAAGATTGTCCATGCTGCATGTCGGGGCGAGGGTGGGCCACACACGCATTGCACACGTACTACGCCGAACACCCGCGCTTCTGGTAAAATATGCCACACGTGGACGGTACAATATAGGATTTGACTCAGCAACGCTCCATTCGAGCACAGCATGTCCTGTCATATTTATGCGCGCGCGTCCTTGTCTCCCAACCGAATCCCGGATTCAAGCCTATCAATCTGTGATTGAGTTGTTCAGATGGACAGTGGTATTTTTAACCCATCAAGGTTCAAATCCTGGTGCTCGCATTACTTTTGAATTTATTTCAGGATTTCCGGCGATACGCATTCATTGGGAGGAGACGTTCCCGTCGACGACGAGGCGCCTACGATGACTTCGTAAATCTCAAGATGATATGCCGGCTCAGTCTCTCGAAGATGCTTATAGAGGTAGGGTGTGCGTGTATGCGTTCATAAGGGTGAGTGTATGCGTGTGTATATAAGCGCTTGTGTCTGTACTGATGCTAAAAAAAAAGAATCCCAGATTCAAACAAACGCCTGGTACAAAAGCAATCCAAGATTATTGTTGTTTTTCGACGGTGTTTATCATGCATGAGGCAAGTCATGGAAACGGTCTCCACCGATTTTTTTTTATTCCCCTGAATGTACGCGCGTGTTTTTTTTTTACAAATACAGATGATCGTATACACACATATCACACTCAACATTCAGGTGGGGGTAGTTTCCTCCCCCGAAAATTCAAAAAAAAAACTCTACCTATGTATACACGCACACACGCCCTATTTCTATGACCACCTACGAAATACTAAGCCAACACAGCACGTTGAGATCGTCAAAGTCATCACAGACGTAGTCGTAGTCAATAGCAACTTCTGCTCACACGAAACGCACATCGCCTAAAGAAGTGAAATAAATAAAGAAAAATGGGACCGTCAACACTAAGTATGGGTCGGTTTCATCACAAAGAACCTAACCATCCGAACACGCTCACTTTGCGGATGTACGCATGTGTTTTTTAGTGTGTGTATTTGTATTGTTAGTATACATTTTTCTAAAAAAATAAAAAAGAAAGATACTCCACAATTAATATGAACCAAAGGGAGCATATGGTTAACACTTTATTTTGAAAAAAATGAATGTTTATTTTCCCGCAAAAAAGAAGAAAAATTGAAGGTTTTGTTTAGACAAAACTGGGAAATTAGTCTCATACAGATTATTACTATTTTTTTGAGCAAAATTGATCTACTAATACTAGATGGAGTGCAGTTGAGTTAATTGATGGGCCATATGTGTTAATGAGCGCCATTTGTGTGCCGACAGTTATGATTAGAACCCCCACACCCCCCCATTCGTCTCCCTCCCTCCGTCCCTTTCGCCTTCCCCTCCCTCTCCCTCTCCCTCCCTACCACTCTCCCCTACGGATACATCGCCGACCCAGGCAGCAAGCAAGCCGCCATCAACAAACCGTCAGACCCAACCCAATCCAACCCTCGCCGGCGAGACGCCATGGGCACCTACAAGTGCTGCCTCATCTTCAAGCGCCGGTTCCGCTGGACGGACGCGCCGCCGCCCGACGACGTGCGGGCGCTCTTCGCCGAGCACTCCGGCGGGGCCGCCACCATGGGCGCCGACGGCCTGCGCCGGTACCTCGAGTCCTCCGCGGGCGGCGACCCCGACGCCGCCGACGCCGACGCCGAGGGCGAGGCGGACCGCCTGCTGGACCAGATCCGCCTGCAGGGCCACCAGCAGCGCGCCGGCCCGCGCCTCCCGCGCCTCGGCCGCGGCCAGCTGCTCGGCCTCGACGACTTCCACCGCTTCCTCTTCTCCGCCGACCTCAACCCGCCCGTCCGCCGCCCGCGGGTCCACCACGACATGTCCCAGCCCCTCTCCCACTACTACGTCTACACGGGCCACAACTCGTACCTCACCGGCAACCAGCTCAGCAGCGACTGCAGCGACGTCCCCATCATCAAGGCCCTGCAGCGCGGCGTCCGGGTCATCGAGCTCGACATGTGGCCCAACTCCGCCAAGGACGACATCAGCATCCTCCATGGCAGGTTGCTTGCTACCAATACTTTGCCTCTACCTAGTACATAACGTAAGACATGCTATTAGGATGCTGTATTCCCCACATCGACCCAGCCCCCACTAGCTTGGAGTCTTTCCTCTTCGATGCAATCGATGAGGACAGTTCCAAGCATATCCACCTTGTCTATGCACCTCGAATCCTCGATTTTGTAGGTGTATATTTTTGGACAAACAGAAAGCTCCCCTGCTCCATTGCTCGAATGAAACATGGGTACAGAGTGCAGCGTCAGTTTTTAGTTTTACACGAAAATAAAACAAGTTCAGTTTGCAGAAAACGAACATTTCATAGGTGTATATTCTTAGGTGACTCGCTCACGCTGCCGATAGAATTAGGGGGGCTGAATCTTACACTGTGTGCTGCTGTCTTGCCAATTCTGAACAGGACTTTGACCACCCCGGTTTCGCTGCTGAAATGCTTGAAATCCATCAAAGAGTACGCCTTCGTCGCGTCTCCCTACCCGGTTATCATCACACTGGAAGACCACCTTACACCCGAGCTGCAGGAAAAAGTTGCAAAGGTAGCTGTACTTGCTTCTGAAATTGTTGTTATCTCCATCCAGGAGATTTGCACTTCTCTAGCTAACAGGTGCTTCTGAAAATCTCCATAGATGGTCCTTGAAGTGTTTGGCACCATACTGTACTACCCTGAAGAAGAACATCCCAAAGAACTCCCTTCGCCTAAGTCCCTCATGGGCCGTGTGCTCCTATCAACAAAGCCCCCAAAGGAGTACCTTGAAGCCAAGGATGGTGGTGCCGCGAAAGACGGCGATGCGGAGCAGAATCCTGGCAAAGGAACTGACGATGATGCGGCTTGGGGAACAGAAGTCCCAGATTTCAAGACTGAAATCCAATCTGCTAAAGTACGTGTTTGGAGTGCTCAATTTTCTGCTCCCTTTTGTCCTGGCATTCAGCAAGGTTTTACCTACACAATTGTCTTTGCTCTGTCAGCAGGAAGATGATGCCTCAGAGAATCGTAGAGATGACGACGACGACGACGACGATGAGGACGAACAGAAAATGCAACAGCATCTAGCACCACAGTATAAACACCTTATTACTATTAGAGCAGGAAAGCCAAAGGGGGGTACTACGTCTGATGCCTTGAAGTGTGACCCAAACAAAGTTAGGCGGCTCAGTTTGAGCGAGCAACAGCTTGCCAAAGCTGTAGTTAATCATGGCACTGAAATAGTGAGGTATATATCTAAATGAAGTTGCTCATATTATTAACAGTAATTTATATTCATTTTTAATAGGCAGAGATCCTCTTTTATTTAATCATACTGAAGTGTTCAATAATATTGCTAACAAGGTTTACACAGAGGAATCTACTGAGGATATACCCAAAGGGCACTCGGGTTACTTCTTCCAACTACAATCCATTTATTGGTTGGGTGCATGGTGCTCAGATGGTAGCCTTCAATATGCAGGTGCATTTCTGTTTCCGAGTAATCTATCCAGGGCAATGGTCTTGCTTGATGGTCTGAATATCCAATTATGCTCTGAATATCAAATGGCAGAAATATATAGATGATTATAGTTATACGAGGTCAATGCGGAATAACCCTTAGCTTCTTATATGAACTCAAGTGGGATGCAATCTGTGCCATATGTGTGTGTGTGTGTGTGTGTGTGCAATATTTAACACGGGGATGCTTTAGATTTGGCAGATCACAATCTGTCATCAATTCGGGCATACACTTGCCTAAATTCGAGCAAGAAGTTAATGTTTATTGGTCATATGCTGTCCCTTTCGTACTGGCGTGTTCTAATTCATGATATTCCTTGCAGGGCTATGGAAGAGCCCTTTGGTTAATGCATGGATTTTATAAAGCCAATGGTGGCTGTGGCTACGTGAAGAAACCGGATTTCTTGATGCAGTCTGAGCCGGAAGTTTTTGATCCAAAAAAGCCTCAACCTGTTAAGAAGACCTTGAAGGTATGGCTTTATTTAGACATGTGTTCAGTTTTGTTTGTGCCGCTCGAAATTGGAGTCAAATCAACTGCTGCTTTTCATTCAGGTAAAAGTGTACATGGGTGATGGTTGGCGGATGGACTTCAAGCAGACACACTTTGACCAGTATTCTCCTCCAGATTTTTACGCACGGGTATGAATGAAAACTAATTTGGCACATCAATGGCGTACACTATTAACCGCAAGGCAAAAGCTCGATGAAATCATTAACAAGAACCCAAAGGCAGTAGCCAGTAAGCATATCTCTGAAACATCAAACTGAATGCTGACAGATAGCTTTCAGCTATGAACTGCAACTACAAAGCTGAATGAGTTTAGTAACAAGAACCTAAAACAGTATCCATTTCTCTGAAACATCATCGAAACTGAACCCTGTATGTATGTATCCATTGCGTGACAGGTCGGGATCGCCGGCGTTCCAGCAGACTCGGTGATGAAGAAGACCAAGGCGGTGGAGGACAACTGGGTGCCGGTGTGGGGTGAGGAGTTCTCCTTTGGCCTGACGGTGCCGGAGCTGGCCCTGCTGCGGGTGGAGGCGCACGAGTACGACATGTCGGAGAAGGACGACTTTGCGGGGCAGACGGTGCTGCCGGTGTCGGAGCTGCAGCCTGGGATCCGCGCGGTGGCGCTGTTCGACCGCAAGGGGAACAAGTTCCCCAACGTCAAGCTCCTCATGCGCTTTGAGTTCGTCTGATTTGGTATGGTTTGGTTTGGGTGATGATGGTGTGTCGGCGGCCGGCCATGGTTGGTACTCTGTGCATTCTTTGTTCATCCTGTACATACGTGATGCGTCGCGGTGCCGGTCTGTGTCTGTGTGAATATGGAGTGTGTAGACACGAAAATTCATCAACCCTGCTGTATTTGTTGTGAGAATGGTAATAAGGTAAGTATTTGCCATAAAAATATTCTGCAAACTGTGAATAGTTTTGTGCTGACAACTTTCTGAAAAACAGCAGAGGAACTGCTGTGATTTGAGGAGAACTTGTAAGAGTTCAAAATTTGGGTATTGTAGGGCTTTACCCAGTCCCGAAGGAGAGGGAGCCCTTTCAGAAATTCTCAGTGGCCCACCACAGAGGGAGTGCCAAAGAGGGGGTTTGGAAATAGTTTTCAACCAGCAATTGACGCGCCTCGGTATTACCTCACTAGCTGCGTCATTGCCCCAAGCGCAAAGATGCCTCCCAACGTGGGCGCCCCCCTCCCTCTTATAGCCGAGCTCTGCACCCAGCCCCTCGTAGCTAGCCGAGGTGGGACTAATAATAACGTTCTCTGTCGCCCGGTTTCCCGTTTCTCTCACGTCGGTTCAGCATCGACCAGGCCTTTTCTTTCCCACGCTGCCGGCTCGTCGTTGAAGGCCCATCTATCTGGCCCAGCGTATACAGCAGATTCTCTATCTCAGCCCAAGACTCACACGATTCTCTATCTATCTGAAGAAGATTGTGGATTGGCTGATTTGGGTTATCGTGGATTGGATTGGACTTGGGAGAAGAAAGTGTCAGGAGGCTATTTTTTCAGGGTCAGGCTGGACAGAGCTTTGGGTACGGCTGAATGGTCGGCCCTCTTTCCGTTTGCCTCGGTGGAACACCTGACAGCGGCCAAATCTGACCACTGCCCTATCCTATTACAAACGGATCTTGTGGATTCGAGTGTGAGAGCAAAGCAGAAGCAGTTTCGGTATGAATGCATGTGGGAGTGTGATCCAAGTTTTGGGGATGTGGTAACTGAAGCTTGGAACACTTTTGGAAAGGCCAATACTGTTGCAGCTCTGTCTGAGAAACTTGCTTATGTGGCCGGCACGCTGCGCAAGTGGGGCCGAACCACCTTTGGTGCTGTTAGAACCGAGCTGCGGTCGCTTCGATCGAAACTTGCAGAACTCCGAGCCCTTCCCGACCGTGGGGGTCCATCGCCTGAAGAGGAACATGTAGAAGCCCGCATGTCCGAACTTGGCCTACGTGAGGAGATCATGTGGCGTCAACGGGCTTGCATTCAGTGGCTGGCGGAGGGAGATAACAATACCAAATTTTTTTTCATCGGAAGGCCAGTGCTCGCAAAGCTAGAAATCGCATCTGCGAGCTGGAACGTGCAGATGGCACGGTTTGCGTGGATGATCAAGAGATGGCAAGCCTGGCAACAAATTTTTATAGCAACCTGTATGCCTCCGAAAACACGATCGGTATTGATGAGGTACTATCTCACATACCACCCAGAGTGGATGCTGCCATGAATGATATGCTTAACGCCCGTTATACAAACGCCAAGGTGAAAGCGGCTTTGTTCCAAATGTTTCCAACCAAGGCCCCCGGGCCCGATGGCTTTCATGCACACTTCTTTCAGTGGCACTGGGAGTTGTGCGACGATGAGGTGACGGATATGGTGCTACGTGTTCTAAAGGGAGAGGATTCCCCGGAGGAGATAAACAAAACGTTCATTGTGTTAATCCCCAAGATTGCAAGTCCAAAAAATTTAGGACAGTTTAGACCGATAAGCCTATGCAATGTGATCTTTAAGATCGCGTCGAAGGTGCTAGCTAATCGGCTAAAGCTCATTCTCCCCAATATCATATCTGAGAAACAATCAGCATTCGTACCGGAACGTCTTATCACGGATAACTTCATTTCTACTTATGAGTGTCTCCACTACATGAAACGAAGGAAGGTAAAGGGCAACAGATTCTGTGCTTTGAAACTAGATATGATGAAAGCTTATGATAGAATTGAGTGGAAATATCTTGAACAAATTATGCTAAAGCTAGGCATAAGTGCATGGTTCACAGAGATTGTCATGAGGTGCGTCACATCAGTGTCTTTCTCTGTTATCTTCAATGGTGAAAGGCAAGAGGAGTTCAGTCCTTCCCGTGGTCTCAGGCAAGGCGACCCAATCTCTCCATATCTCTTTTTGTTGGCTGCCGAGGGTCTGTCATGTCTATTGAAGTCGACGGATCCAAATGAGAATGTTCGAGGCATTAAGGTGGCGGATGGCGCTCCGGAGGTAAATCACTTATTATTTGCAGATGATAGCCTCTTATTTTTCAATGCCACTCTTGAGATGGCAATGAGGGTGAATTCTTTGCTGCAACGTTACTGTGAGGCCTCTAGCCAGCGAATCAACAAGGAAAAGTCATCAATCTTCTTCAGCAAGGGCTGTTCAGATTCTTTGAAGCAACAGGTGAAACAAATCTTAGACGTGCAGAACGAAAAATTGTCAGACAAATACCTTGGCCTTCCAGCAGATGTTGGTAGAGCAAAGGAAGGGTCTTTTAAGTATCTAAAAGATCGCATATGGAAGCATGTGCAAGGCTGGATGGAGAAGGCGCTATCGGTCGGTGGTAAGGAAGTGTTAATCAAATCAGTTGCGCAGGCCATCCCTACTTATTCCATGGCTTGTTTCAAGCTACCTCGAGGCCTTTGTCAGCACATCAATGGTTTGTTGCGAAAATTCTGGTGGGGATCTAAAAAAGGCGAGAGGAAGACTGCTTGGATTTCATGGGAAGTCATGTCACAGC